>NC_056737.1:1309246978-1309531978 GCF_019279795.1 Protopterus annectens | reverse complement strand
TTGTCTTTAATGTCAACATCTCTTTTGTCAACAAAACACATGGTTGACAAGTGTGCAAGTTCACACAATCCCTAGGGCTGGGGATATGCACCTTTTTCAAAGAAAATGCCCCTGAAGTGTTTAGGATTAATTTACTGGAATTATTACAGCACATATAGATATATACACACATGCTAACACACACACACACACACACACACACACACACACACACACACACACACACACACACACACACACATCATTGACAAAAGTTTACTATCAAGTAGAGAATGGAGGTAGATTGCAGAGCCTTTCTTTGATAAAATGCACACACTTCACATGCAAATCTATGGATAATTTAGAGTTGCCAATTAGCAAACAACCAAAGTTATATTTTTGAAAATGTTAATGCTATTTCTGTAATAATTATATGCTATATCTCTGTTTGCACTGAGATATGACGTATAGATTCTATAATAACTATAGGTTATATCTCAGTGCAAAGAGATTTTTTTATATTTCCATAAAAGGGCATGGATTACTGATCCCAGAATTCCTTACCGAGCATCATTATCTGTGCTCTCTTTTTGCCTGTTACAGTCCTCTAATGAACGCATCTATAACATAGATTTTCACTTTTCACGATTTTTAAAATGCAGTTTAAGTAAGAATGCCAAGTACAAAATGACTAGTGGTAAGAATCATTACTGGAGTGCTACATTTTTTTTTTTTACTAATGAGTCTATGAAGATAAATGCTATATGACCACATAACAAGGACTAATCTGACTTATTATTTTCTTCAGTGCATAGGTCTCCAATGAATTTCTTATTGCAGATTGCTTTAAAAATGGAAAAAAACATCACTTTTTCACAGGCCTAATCCAGCATACCTTCCTAGATCAGGAATTTAATAATAGTATTTATTGTTTCAAAATCTTAAAATGTTATGGTAGTTTTATATGATTCACATTTTGTTGTTCATATCTGGTTTGTGTGTGTGTGTGTGTGTGTGTGTGTGTGTGTGTGTGTGTGTGTGTGTGTGTGTGTGTGTGTGTGTGTGTGTGTTTGTGTGTGTGTGTGAGAGAGAGAGAGAGAGAGAGAGAGAGAAGGAGAGACCAGAGAGTAGTGTATAAAGATAGAGAGATATTTTAGTAGCACTGCATTCTGCGCCTTAGAAAGCATGGAAAATGAATGCCTTTCATATCAAAGCTTCCGAAGTCATGACAATAATCCATGAGTAGTTTAGTTAATTAAAGTAAATGTAATACCTCATAGCTCTGACTACTAGGACACATCCAATAGCTTCCATTATTTTGCAGTTAGCTTTTGCACATCCCTACTGAGCAGGATAGAGGCATGTAAAATTTGTTATTTTATTAGACCACATTTTCTAGCATGATTTGTGAAGCAATCTTTAGTCCATAGAAATCTGTTTATAATGCAGTGCACCGTATGTTTTTAAATCCATATCTGGGCTACATTTAGTTCATACCTCATGCAAAACAGCCTATTTTTTCATGACAGTCCCTTAGAAATGTAAAGCAGACTCCATATGTGTAAATACTTTTTTCGACCTTTGCTCTCCTTGTAAAGCTACATATAAACATTCTTCATAAAAAATGTAAACTTCTGCTACAGCTTTGTAAAACATTTTCCTGACACTGGCAGAGCTATATACAAGTCTGTCCCTGAAGAGCTTTACCATCTGTACAATAGCTGTATTTAGACAATGCCCTACACTCTCTTTTTACATAAATATACTTATGCGTGTGACACAAAGTTCTGGATATTATCTTTTGGCATTATATTTTCCAGTCACAAGAGGTCTTGTATTTCTTTTCTTCCAAGTAAAAGCCAAGTGTACAGCAATAATTAATTTTATTATTAATTTGCATAAACAGTGGTGTATAAGTAGTGATGCTGTCTAAAGTTCAAGTGAGGTATGTATCAAATCACCATTTTGCTAGGGTAGCACCGCAGTTATGAGTTTTGTAAATACAGTTTACCACACAAGAAGAAAAAACTCGTCATGTAGAAATGTTGCTGTTTGGCAGATTGTACATTTTATTTTATCACTAAGGTAACTTACGGCCAGGTATGCTGCATGTTTCTCTTTCACATGTGCTACATTTCTTTTTGGTTGTTCATTATTTCTGTTAACATTTTAGGTGTGTCTGGTCCACAACGGGACGTTATTCAGTCACAGCCTAGAAGAACATGAGCTGCAATTATTGGATAAAAAAGCATAAAGGAAACAGTTTTTTTTTTTCATTTTATGACATACATACATGCAGATATTTCAAGCATGGGCAATAATGTCATTCTAGCCTGTAAATAACTGTGTAGGTGGATCAGTCCATTATCCATTTTCACACATGAGCCAACCAAGGGCAGCAATACAATGCAGTGTTGTTTACATACAGATAAGAGAATAAAATGTTACATTACACTCTTATATGCAGCCATATTTACACAAATCAGGTCAGTACATAGCAGAAAGACCAAAGATAAACTATTACTACAGAGTATAGAATATGAGAAAATATGTTAATGCATAGCACAAATTAACATGTACTTTAAATCCTAATAATTAGGAATATAATTCTCTCTCTTGGTATGGTTATCTTGGCTTGCATAAAGTATCTGTGTGCCATTTATAAGCATTCATAAAGATTAGTTGTGCTAATTTTGGCTACTGCGTTTCACAACAGACCATATTACAGGTTCATTTATATTCTTCTCTCAGATCTTCCAAAATATTATGTTGATATCTGAAAACAAACTGACAATATATACTACAATGAAAGCAATTCAGCTAAAAGTTTATGTAAAAGAGGCAGGTGTATCTTTTATCATTAGTAAATGTACATGTAAATGCAAGAAGGTTAGATCAGCAATTTTACAGTTTCAGTGCATGCCAAAAGGATGGCAATTCAGTTTCCATCTAGACCAGCGACTATACTGATCTTATAGTGTCAAGACATACCATCTGGTCAGAGGAACTTAGATTTGTTAATCAGAAAAAGATGTAAGTGTAGTTAGTCATCAGATGTTTGTAGCCGCGCATTTATAAAACACAGAGAGCTGAATGACTGTCAGAAGTTTAGCAATTATGCAAGCAATAATACCAAGCAGGACAAATATTACCATGGAGTAGTCAACTTCATTAAAGCTATACTAGGAGAGGGTTTATGCACTTGACCCACTGCTGTGCTGCTGTCTGATGTCAAACTTGGTAAATATATATATATATATATATATATATATATATATATATATATATATATATATATATATTTATATATTTATTTATTTAGCAGGGGTGTGGGGAGTGAAGACCCCCCGATGGGGGGCACAGGGGGACATGATTCCCCTGTAAAAAACATTGGCTTTGGATGTGGTTAAAATTTGTTGATATTTTGTATTTAGATATTTTTCTGTTGATATTATGAGGACATGCAGGTGGTTGGTGTGACAGAGCAAGATGCAGAGGTCAGAAAGAAATGGAAACAGATGATCCACTGTGGCGACCCCTAATGGGAACAGCTGAAAGAAGAAGAAGATTATGCTGTTTAGATTATTTTAAGTATAAGTTCATATATATATATATATATATATATATATATATATATATATATATATATATAAAAATATATCGCACACACAAACACACACACACACACACACACACACACACACATATATATATATATATATATATATATATATATACATATTTGTGTATATACGCAGTTTGCTTTATACTGAAATTTATTGAGCACAATTGCTCAAAACGCACCCTATCATAAAAAAAAGTAAACTTTATGCAGGTAGACAAGTTCCACTGCACCATGTATAATAGCACAGCATGGGTGAATTAATGTAAATATTGTAAATACTGCTGTGTTTGTGTACAAAGAGTACCATTACAACTGTGTCTGTAAATGTGTTTCCTTTAAGCAAACATGTTAGTGTTTCTTTAAGAATAGAGGGGGAAGGTCATTGTGTTAACTAGAAAAGTGTTCCTATCATCTTAAATGGGAAGTTGTTTTTGGAGCAGAGAAAACTTTGCTTTATTAGCTAGAATACATTTGCTTAAAAGAAACAATTAATACTGTACAAAAGAAAGGCAAAAGAAAACCCATTCAGAAAGTGTTTTTGGCAATGTTTGGAGGGGATCTGATATATAGAATAGCACTCTGGGACAGAGACAGCAGAGTGAATGAAAACCTGGAAATGCCATCAGCAAGAAGCTGGAGATTGTACCTGTCATAGAAATAGAAAAGTTGGGATAGAGAGAGAGAGATAGAGAGAGAGAGAGAGAGAGAGAGAGAGAGATACTTTTTATACCACAAGTCTTTTGTTTTGGGAATTACTTGCATCTACCTTTGAGGTGAATTTTTTAGCATTAATGTGTTAAATACATAATAAGCTGCTTATAGGATAACTGATCATAATTTTCAATATTTTTTTCATTCACTGGGTTAGTACCACATTGAAATGTCTATTTTCAGAGTAAACCTAAAGTGGTATTAATGCTGACTATGAAAGATTTGCCAAGAAAACAGCAAAGTTTCTCTAGAGTTTTTGATAAGTTTCAAGGGCTTCTTCACCAGAGTTACCACCTACTCAGGTAGATGGAGCCTAGTTTAATGTCTTGCCCTATAAGTGGCACCTCAGTAGTGCAACTCTTATGCTACAGAAGGATGTTAGTAATTGAAAATGACTGCAGAATGTGAAAACCAAGAAGTTATAGTTAATTTCTCAGTTTTTGTCTTTGTATATTTATTTAACAGAACAATATGTCAGGGATTGCATTTACTACATAAAGTTGCAGACATGTTTGTGATGGAGGATGAGATGATTATATTTGCACAGGTGTCAGAAGGCTCAATGACTGAAGCCAGTAGTATAGCAAAGTTCACTGGTGCTTTTATTCATTGTGCAACACTGAAAACATTACTCTTACATAAGTGCTCACCATAACTGCAGATGATGCAAAGTTTTCTCTTTGTTTCTGCAGTTTTGGGCATGTACCACATTATCAGCACATCAAGGGCAGCCCAGTGTTTCCAGTCTCTTTTTTCAGAAATGGATATTACTGCTCTTGTGGTCATGCCTGTTGTCATACCAAGCCAGCTGGTGTCTATATCACGTTATCGAAAGTTTACTTAATAGAATCAGTAATGGTTGAACTTTATTGATCGATTAAGTAAAACATTGAATTACGTAAAAAAAAAAACAAATAAAAAAAAAACTAAATGGCATAGGCAGGGGGGACAAGCCCTCCTGCACCCCCCACACCCCCCTACTTAAATATACCAACACCAAGACCGCACTACATTGAGGTAAACGGAAATTTGCCCTTATGGAGATTTCCATTTACTTGCACGATGTTCTTCACTTTCGATATTGTCATGCCAACAATATCAGACTCGATATTGTCAGCTTACAACAACGTGAAGTAGACCTGCCAGCTGTATATAGTTAGATATTCAGAGACAAACCCTCTCTGGACACAGCCATAATAAAACTGTTTGAAATGATATCACCATCCACATTTTGCAGCAAACATGAGCAGTTCACTGTCTGCTAACATCTGTACCTCATGAAGCAATGCAAAAGATATTTCGGTACTTAAGTATTATTGCAACCACATTCGTAAGCAACTCACTCTCACTTGACATTGCGATATTAAACAGTGAACTGGTGAAAGATTTTTTTTTTCAGTGAAAGTGTCACTATTATACCAACAGATTTATTTGCTGTGTGCCTGGAGTTGTTTATAGAACTTTGATTTCCTTTTTGTTTCAAAAATAACCCTAGTGGGATAGAAAGTCAGATGACTTATCCAGTTAGCTTGTATTTGCAGTGTTTATCATGAATGTGCAAGAGGCATTCGCGGCTGTACTTAATCTGGCAAAGGTGAAAAACAGGTTTGTTTTTTTCTCATCCAAGTTACAGTAATTCCCCCAACCCCATCATATTTTTCTCTTATTTTTTCCTCTTTTCTGACTGCTGCCTCACTTCTCTGAGTTTTAATTACGAAGTAACACTGTCCCAACACTCCCTATCATTCACGGAAGCTACCTGGACTGTTGTGTTAACAGGAACGGTTAAAGAACCGTACTGTGGAAATAATGTCATGGCATGTTTGTCATTAGCAGAACAACTGCATGACAGTGAAAAAGAAACAAACAAAACTATTTATCTGACAGTTCTTTACTATGGATATGCAAATAGGCAATAACTCATTTTCATCCAACACTCAATCAGATCAAGTGTATAGAATCTGTGATTCCACTGTTTTGGTCTTTTTTTCTGAACAACTTTTACTGTTATCCAACGAGGGTGTAGTTGAAGGCTACATTGAGTTCTTCACAGAACCAGGATCTCTTTTCTGTTTACAAGAAGAGCCAAGTGAGTTGCTTAACAATGTGGTTGCGATAATACGTAAGTACAGATATTTCTTATGGCTAGCATGACATCGCAGAGATACATAAAGTATGAGGTGACATTTAACATGCAACCTTAAGTATGATGCAAACCATGCATGATGCAATGCCACACCCCTGCTGGTACCTGCCCAGAGCAGAGCTATATGAAAGCCAAAATGGAAGCCAGAAGTCATACAGTCCCCCAATGAGTACAAGATTAGACAGAGATGTTTCTTCTCACAGTGCTTGAAATTTATATCTTCTATGTCAGTATTTGTGATGCACGTGCCCTGGCCCAGCAATCAAGGAGCCTCAGTCCTCATCACTAACATCAGACAGGGTGTCTCATATATGAGGAAAGGATAACAAATACACACAGTAAAGTGCAATTTCCCATAAGAGCACACAGAGATCACAGTCAGTCTGGGGCTGGTGCTCCCTTGCTCTCCAGGTCCCCAGTAAGACTCCCTACTGGCACAGATACAGGGTCCAGATCTCAGCCAGCTGGGCACGTTAAAATCTCCAGCACCCTCTCTGTCCAACCAGTGCTTCATGTCCCTGCTCACGTTGCTGACACACACACACACACATTGAGAAGAGTTTATACAACCACACAGGCACTTCTGGGGAAGGCTGGCACAGGTTCTCCAACTGTGCCCTTTTTACCCAGACTATTTGGTAGAAATTCCTGCCACCACCCAGCTAATATTTATTAGCTACTCACAAGCTACAAGCCCACGAGTTCCCTGAGCCTTGTCCTGGGGTTTAGGACATATGCCACAACAGACTTCTTGTGAGACTCGCACTCACCTTCCCACTCATCTCAAATTAAATCTAGAGGTCCCCTCACCCTATGCTCATACAGCAACTCAAAGGGTGAAAAACCTGTGGATTCCTGGGGAATTTCTCTGTAAGCAAACAACAGATGGGGCAAATATTTGTCCCACTCCCTCTTAAACTGATATGCAAATGCTTGTAGCATGGACTTGATTGTAGAAATTAATCTCTCAACAAGACCATTAGTCTGGCGATGGTAGGGGGTGGTCTTCATGTGTTTCACCCCACAGGACTTCCACAGAGAAGTCAGCAGGTCTGACATGAAATTGGCACCTCTGTCAGTCAGTATTTCTTTTGGGAAACCTACCCTGCTGAAAATCTCTAAAAAAGCATTTGCCACCTTCTCTGCCTCAATGGAGGACAAAGCTACTGCCTCAGGGTATCGTGTAGCATAATCCACTACCACTAGGATATACTTTATCCCTGTGGAACCTGGGGTACTCAGAGGACCAATAATATCCATAGCTACCCTCTGAAATGGCTGTTAAATCACAGGCAAAGGCATCAAATGAGCTATTAGCTTGTCTCCTGCCTTGCCTACCTTTTGGCACTGCTCACTGGTCCTGCAGTACCCTGTTACATCTCTGGAAATTCCAGGCCAATAGAAGTTCTGCATAATATGGCTCTCTGTACATTTTATGCCCATATGACCTGCAATGGGAATATCATGGGCTATGGCTAGAAGCACCAGATGGTAGGCTCTAGGCACTACCAACTGCAGTACTCTCTCACCTTCTAGCCCTCCCTCAGGGTCCATTCTCTGTACAGTAACCCTTTGTCCCAGTATACAGATTCCCCCTTTCCTTGAGAATCAGGTGCCCCCCTCGCTACCTGCCTCAGGCCTTGCAATGTAGGGTCTGAGAGCTGAGCCTGTATTAACTCTCTCCTTGTAACCTTTCCCAGCTCCCCTTCCACAGGAATTCTGGCATCCTCTGACAGTGGTGCCTCACTGTCAGCCTTGGTGCTACTACTCACTTCTACCATTGCAGTCACTCTGTCCAAGGGAACATCAGTACCCACAAGCAGCTGTGGCTCACATTCAGTCTCACTGGTACAGAGTAGCTCCTTCCCTGAAATAACCACCTCACCAGTGCTGGCTGCAAGTATGCAGTCTGTGTGGGCCTCCCCCAGGCTACCAGACCCATATGCTTGTCTCCTAACCTGACTGCATGTAACTGCATAAGCACATAGAACTGCCTCATCTAAATCCTTGCCTATCAGGACACCTGCAGGATGGTAGTTCAGTACCCCTGTTCTCTCAAGGCAACCTACGATTGGAATTTTATCTTTATCACTTACTGGCTCCCTCACCTTTTGTTCCCCACCTTGCCTCTGTGGACACCTGTATGCCACATGGCCCCACTGGTTGCATTCAAAACATTTAACCCTAGCTTCTGGATGTGTACCTGGACTAGTGGCTTCCCCTGCTACTGGCAGATTATGCTGGGGCAGTCTGTGCTGCCCACCATGGGTTCCTTCAGACCCATGAGCAGTACTGGGGATCCCTTTCTTGTGCAGGGCTGCCCTGCTTGCTAGGTATAGGTCTCCCTTCTTCCCCAGCTCATCTGAAGTAGTACATTGTCTATCAGCTAAACAAATCCTCATGTCCTCAGGCAAAGTGCTAAGGGCTTATTCCCTCACTAAAAGGTCTTCCAGCCCTTCAGAAGTGGTGACATGACATCCACTCACCCACCTATGTAAATAAATGCTCAATTGAGCAACATATTCACACACACACACACTTTCATCTGCCTTGCGTCTATGCTCACAAAACATTTTCCTATACGTTTCAGATGTTAGCATAATAATAGACAATTTTTTACAGCAGTATAATCAAAACATGCAACGTCAGACATTTTAGATAATACAGTTACAGCTTTACCATGGAGTAAGGGGGTCAGGAACCATACCAAGAACCCTTGGTCAACTTCATAATGTTTACATACCCTCTCAAACATATGAATGAAACTATCAAAATTATCCCCCTTTTTAAACTGCGGAAGAAATTTACTGACCTTTTGTGCTTTTGGGGTCCAGTTACTCCCTTCCCCATTACCCCCATAACTCTGGCAAAGAGTCAGCATCTCCTTTCATGCTACATCTGTCTCTCTTTTTCCTCGGCTTCTAGGCATAGCAGTTTCTCATTCTCCTCACTCTCTAGATGCCACAGTCTCTCAGCTGCTTCTAATTCCACATGCCTCTCCTCCAACTCAAGTCTCTTTAGCTCCAGATGGATTTTTAAATCCACTGCAGAAAGGTTGAGCTCTCCATTCTCCGAGGGCATTATATCTCCACTGCCAGTTTGATTGTCCTCCTGGTTTCTGTTTTCTGATGCAGCTGTACCCAAGGCTACAATCAGGTCTGCCTTAGTGACATTTCCACGTACCAGTCCCCTAGCCTGGCACATCTCCGCCAGCTGGCTTCTTGTCAGCTTTCCATACTCCTCTGCTGACATGCTGCCTGCTCACCCTGACTAACTAAGCTAACAAAAGAAATAAAACAATTGTGATCTGAACTCTGAATATTCACTGCATGGCTGTTTTAGAGTACAAAACACCTTCCAAGCTCACTGTACACAAAAAAACAGGATTCACTCAACCCACACCACTCCAAGCCAATTAGTATTTGTCAGATAATTAATATGTGATGTGGATATCCCACCACTGTCAAACACAAATGTGACACCCGTGCCCTGGCCCAGCAATCAAGGAGCCTAAATCCTCACCACTAACACCAGAGAGGGAGTCTCATATATGAGGAAAGAATAACAAATACACACAGTAAAGTGCAATTTCCCTTAAGAGCACACAGAGATCACAGTCAGTCCAGGGCTGGTTGCTCCCTTGCTCTCCAGGTCCCCAATAAGACTCGCCACTGGCACAGCTATAGGGTCCAGATCTCAGCCAGTTGGGCAAGCTAAAATCTCCAGCACCCTCTCTGTACAACCAGTGCTTCATGTCCTTGCCCAAATAGCTGACACACACACACACTTTGAGAAGAGTTTATACAACCACACAGGCACTTCTGGGGAAGGCTAACACAGGTTCTCCAGCTGTGCCCCTTTTACGCAGACTACACAGTAGAAATCCCTGCCACCACCCAGCTAATATTTATCAGCTACTCAAAGGCCCTTAAAAGGGTGTCCAATTATTACTGTGCAATATTATTATCCAATTGGTAAGTGTGACTTAACAGTCATGGCTTAGTAGAGTGACTTGGTACAGGATCCTTATATACATGCAATGTGCTCTTAGAGCTTAACTTATCTCTACACAAAGCAGCCACAGTTGAAAGTTTTTAAAATATTTAATAATAAATAATTAAAACCACAAGACAATACACTCTACTACACAGTGCTAGTCAAGAGTTCAGAGATCACACAGAAATACTTACAATAATTCAGTAGCACAGTTCTGACATCACAGAAAAACACTTAAGTCTAATCTTTCTAGTTCCTAGCTATTTCTAAAAGAAAACACAAGTGTAAGATAACTTACATATGAGCAAGACAGTGCTGTTAGTTGGATGG
Source organism: Protopterus annectens (assembly GCF_019279795.1). Taxonomy (NCBI): domain Eukaryota; kingdom Metazoa; phylum Chordata; order Ceratodontiformes; family Protopteridae; genus Protopterus; species Protopterus annectens. The sequence continues at coordinate 1,309,521,191 of NC_056737.1, read as the reverse complement.
TCAAGATAAAAATGCTTAATATCTTCTGATTCTCTCTGTTTAAATTGCTATTGCAGTCCTTGTTCCCATCACATAATTTCACACTTTCCTGGTGTTCCCAGGCTAACAGATAATACATAATTGTTATCTTGCACCTACAGGAAACTACATCAATAAAAGACATTCCACATGTAAACTCTAGTAATTATTCCTTAAGTTAAAACAATAGGCAGGATGCTTCAATCCAGACTCATCGACTCCAAATTCTAACTTCAAAGGGACACACATGAAATAATTTTAACTTCAAAGGACAGACAAGAAATGCTTGACTTAGCTTTCTTTACAGCAGAGGGCAATGTTGCTACATTGTTAAAATTTTAACATTTCACAGCATATTCTTTCATTTAAGAAAACAAGCCTGTGTTTCAACATTTATATTTACAAATGAAAGAATTATCTATAAAATTCTATCTGGCTAGGCTGGCAGCCTTCACAGTATTGAGCCAGAACAAGACATCATAAAATTCAGTGTATCCAGGTGAGTATAACCTACCAACCAATAAGCTTTATTAAACATCAATTATAGAAAAAATAGGAAATTAACGGAGGAAGCTAGCAAAGCAAGGAAAGAGTTGAAGTCATTGTTATTGTTATTATGAAAAATCACACTCCTGCCAGTATAATTTCTTTCATCTGTGGCTCTGCAGTGTTACATACTGCACATAACAGCAACTTAATCATCTGCAAAAGTAGAATAGGCCTCAATTAACACAACTTGAAGTTTTTTTTTTTTTACAAAAACACATACGGCTTGAGAATGGAAGTCCAAACTGCAATACCTTTGATACATCAATAATCAAGTTACTACCTATCAAATCTTGCTGTTGGATGCAGAACTAATAAATGTTATAAAAGCAGTTGTATCTATAGTAGAATGAGTACAAAGGGGTATTGACTGGGTCTGTTTGCAGAATAGTGACAGAAACTAATATGATGTAGCAAACAGGCAAAAATAAGTTTTTTAAAGATGTACAAACACACTTGCACACACACAAGTCAAGTAAATATATAATAAAGAACAGCCAGCAAACTTTATTTAGAATTTTCCACTAAATGGAATTTCCTCAAAGTTAATATATATATATATATATATATATATATATATATATATATATATATATATATATATATTTTTTTTTTTTTTTTTTTTTTTTCTTCTTCTTTTTTTTTTACTGGGTTTCCCACCAACTTATGCTGCACAAACAAGAGGAGAATGCATCTGCCTTCCTCATAGTTTTAGTCTTGGAAGCATTCATTTCAAATCAAGAGTTGTGTCAGTCAGACAACAAATACTAAATGTGGTGTAAACTGCCTACAAGTGGAAAATATGATTTAGCAGAAATGTTAGTGTAACTTAAAGTCTGTATTAAATATGGAGCTAGATATTGAATTTTAAATATCAGAAAGTACAGATTACACGTCTCTGAGTTATTAATAATCTTTCTGAAAAAATCAAGATGTCAGAAGTGAAGACATTTTGGCTAGAACTGAAAAAAAATCTTTGCAAGTGAGGAAACGATCAGTGCACTACCCCAGTAAAGAAATATAAATAAAAGGAGTATGTGTTTAGATGTACAGATGTACAGTTCTTAGTGAAAAAAACAATGCATTTGTGACCACTAGGAATTTTCAAAGCCATAATGAAACTTAGCAGAAAACCAAATATTGTGGTCAAAAAATCTGATTTCTTCTGCTTAGCCTATATTCTTTTCCTCATACTGTGCCATCTTATATTCTACCATGACTCAATGATATCTTACAACTCTCCATCTCTGTCCCAACCACCTATCCATACTTCCTCTTTAAACTTTGAACACATTGTACCATGTCTATTTAATATTGTCCTTCATCTTTATTCCAAATATAAGCTGATTAATTGAAATTCAAGTCAAACCAAAACAAAATTTAAGTGCAAGAATAAATCAAGTATGCATAATTCCCCAATATACTAAAATTCTTCTAGGATGAGAAATCCACCCTAATCCTGGCCCCTCCTTTCACAATGAACACAAAGACAATTCTCTCCCACACAATTCTGTTACCATATAACAGCCAATCCCCAACAATGAGGATCCAATTTTTGCTGCAATAAATGTTAGAAGTAGAAGAAATTAAACTGCTAAACTACATGCCGGATATTCTTGCTGTAACTGAAAATTGGGTTAAACCCAGGTTTAAAACCTCCTGACTGTAATATCATCCATAATGACCATATAAAGAGGAGAGGTGGTGGAATTGCTTTAATATTTCCCAACACCTACAGCATTTCTCCTTACAGCAAACCAACACCAAATTCAGTTCAGCAGGACTTCTTATTGCTTTCCTCAAAGTAAACAACTATAAACAAATATGTATGGTTGCCCTTCACATTCCTCCTGGTGACAATGCAGCTATACTGGAAGGTATCCTACAGTGGATATTCATAATATTTCTATAAGAGAAAATGTTACTAGGTGATGGTAATGTCATTTGGTTCAACATAAACTCTAACTGCCCTGTATCTCACATGAACGTCTATGGTTTTGCATAACTAATTAATAGCCCCACACCTTATAGCAAGACATCAAATTATGTATTAGACTGGATCATAGTATCAGACAATAGCAAATACTCCACCACAGATACAATGTTGGAATTTCTCAGTGACCATCGCACAAATCTATATGACTAGACATCTCACACATCCAGTTAAACAACATATTTATTGAGTGAACCAAAAAGCACTAAACAAATAGGACAACAAACTGGTAAACCAAACTAATGAGCTGTAGAAAGCACAAACCCAGGCTGACGATGTAAAATAAGTTTAAATTTAATGAAGTAAGCACACGCTTTCGGAGAACTCAATGGTGCTCCTTCTTCAGACAAAAAGAACAAACATTTCTGATTGTCAAACCGGTTATATAAAACACATTGTGTTAATTAAAAGTATTTAAACTAACAAATCACACTACCCCGTTAAGGGGTGTGTGTTCATACTATTGACACCAGCAATCAAACAACGTAATTACATCCTAAGAGAATGTGGATTAAACAATAGAGATTTAGGATTGTTTAATCCACATTCTCTTAGGATGTAATTACGTTGTAATTACGTTGTTTGATTGCTGGTGTCAGTAGTATGAACACACACCCCTTAACAGGGTAGTGTGATTTGTTAGTTTAAATACTTTTAATTAACACAATGTGTTTTATATAACCGGTTTGACAATCAGAAATGTGTGTTCTTTTTGTCTGAAGAAGGAGCACCATTGAGTTCTCCGAAAGCGTGTGCTTACTTCATTAAATTTAAACTTATTTTACATCGTCAGCCTGGGTTTGTGCTTCCTACAGCTCATTAGTTTGGTTAAACAGCATAGTTATAAAACAACATGTAACCTTTGCAAGTTTAACTCAGAAATGTTCATTACTACACCATCATCTATTAACCCTGCTCTTAGCTAATACTGTAATTGAATTCAATATAACTTTTCTCAATATCCTCCTCCTAGAAAGAAGAGACTGAAAACAAATAATGCAATTTGGCTATCCAAAAAGAGTAGAATGTTAATGCAGCATAGAGAAAAGGCATGCAAAGAGTGGGAAAAATATAAAACACCTCTTTAGCTTGCAAACTTCAGAATGGTTCGTAATCATACTAAAAATAAATGAAGGGGGAATTTAATAATAAAGCCTTCACATTTTTTTAATGTGTAGGCATCATGGCATGCTGGTAACATGAAAGTAAGCATGTTTTAGATTTAGTAAGCACTGCTGATCAGCGCGCATGCACGCACCAACAAGGGAAGTTCCATGGCATGCAAATTACCTCACAGATGAATTGCATGCAAATGAGTCATATAGAGTGATCCACCAGGTAGATAGACAGCTCTTCAGACCCCTTGTCAGTGTCTGTAGTGTACACAGAAAAATTCTGTTTACAGGAGTGTAGACAAACAAAGAAAAGGGGCTGTAAAAATGTAGATATATGGACAAAAATGGCATACCACATATACATATGAGTGAAACTATCATCCTGTGTGTCTGAAAAATTCAAGGAAATACGTTAAAATAATTGTATTTTTTTAATAATCTGTGCATGTTTGCAGTGTGCACTGCAGTGTGCAAACATGCTTTATAAAAAAAAAAATTGGAAAAAACAAAATTAATATTATGTAACAGGAATGTATTACATGACCTTGTGTGGAGTATCTACAATGGTGCATTGGTGCTGTTGCTAATGTGGTAGGGCTATGAAGCTTGTAGTTTCCAGCCTGTGAGTATGGAACCCTATGCAAATGAGGTGGAGTTACTGAATAGCATAAAGGAGTAATCATATCCTCATATCCTGCTCGTGTAGGCAGAAAACCATGTTGGTGTTTACAGAGGAGGTAGCCTACATCAGGGGAAGGTATGTCCAATGACTTCAAAGCTTATCTCAGCTTAGCTGCACCTGTTTGCCTGGCATGCCACCATGCTGAGCATGTCCTTTCAGGTGTGTGCATGTGCACTAACTTCTAAGCTTTGTTTAGCTAAAGGGCATTTGTTTCCCCATGTTTGTGAGGTGAGCCGCCATGCTGAGCTTGGGAGTCTGGAGGTGCATGTACACTAAGTGCTAAGCTTTGTTTACCTACGGGTTACATGCTTGCACAGCACGACACATTGCTGAGTGTATCAAAAAGCCAATGACTTATTAATTCGTTTTTACCCCTGGTTAACTTAAACTAGGGCCATTAAATGATACTAATGATATACTAGGCAGGTGTAATGCATCATAGGTAGCCAATCACATAGTCAGCACCTACAGCAGAGGACTATAAAGTATGCATACATGCAACAATCTGATTTTTCCCACAAACTCTGTACCATTGGAGTACAGACTTGGGAATTTTAACTGTGAAAATGCTAGGAGCTCCTGCAGGTCTGCTACATCTTTATGTGTTACATGCTGAAGTCAATGCTGATGCTGCTGCTGACAATAGGCCTGGACAGAGAAGGAGAAAAGTGTTCAGGCCCAGGGTAACCTTCCAGGAGCTACATGAGCTGGAGATTATAGAGCACTACAGGGTGGATAGGGGCATGCTACAAGAACTCACTGAGCACTGCCGCCCTCAACTCAAACCCAGAGCTTACAGAGGGAAACCATTCCCAGTGGAAACAAAGGTATGTATAGCCCTTAGGATACCAGCTACAGGTACTTTCCAAAGACTAACTGGGGACAAGATGGGGATCTCACAGGTACCAGCATCCAGGGTACTCCACCAGTTCCTGGATGCCATGCTACCACATGTCAGTGAGCACATTTCTTTTACCCTCACCCCTGAGGTGAGGGCGAGCAATATGCAACACTTCTACCATGTAGCACACTACCCCCAGGTACTGGGTGCCATAGATTGCACTCATATACACATCAAGTCACCACTCAGTGAGGAAGGTAGCATTTATGTCAACCGGAAGGGGTACCAGTCCATCAACTGCCAGGTCGTATGCAATGCCCAGGGGATTATCATGAATGTGCATGCTAGCAGCCCTGGCAGTTATCATGACCCCCATATCTGGCATGCATCACAGCTGTACCAGATGTTTGCTATAGGGGACATCTCATAAGGCCATTTACTGGGGGATGCTGGCTATGCACTGGAACTGTGGAGGATGACACCTATCAGAAATACACACACACACACACACACACACACACACACACACACACACACACACACACATGGAAGAATGCCATAATGAGGAAAACACACAAGCTAGGACCATCATAGAGCATGTGTTTGGGCTTCTAAAGTCACTGTTTTGGTGCCTCAATGTATCTGGTGGAGCCCTGCAGTACTACCCAGCCACATGGGCACATATGTTCACAGAATGTGCCATGCTACACAATATGATCCAGTGAAAACAGCTGCAGCAGGATCAGCAAAGAGAAGGGATACTCAGCCCCCACCAGTGTCTAGGTCACCACAGCCACAGGAGGACTAAGAGGAGGAACTCCCTGATGATTTCCCTGTAGACAGCCGCAGACATGTCCAGTATGCCCTGGCTTTGGCTAAGGGACAACACTTACCACATTCACTGACAACCTATGGCCCTATGGAATGACACCTTACTCCTACTCACATACATATTGTTTAGATTGGAGGAAGATGGGTGTAGGCTGCCAGCCTAGTCAAATAGAATTTGATACATCATTCTATCAACTGTATAAATAAATGTAAAATACAGGCCTGTGTTTTTAAATGAAAGAAAACACTATAAAATGTAAACTTCAAGATTGTTGCAACATTGCCATCTGCTGTAAGGAAAAGCAAGCCAAGCATTTCAAATATATTTTTTGAAGTTGAAAAGATCTTATTAATCTCTTTGCTGTTTTACAAGTCGGCTCCAGTGAGTCTGGATGAAGGTTTTATGCCCATTGTTTTAAGGTTAAAGTTAAGGGCCAGAATTTACATGTGGAAGGTGCTTTATTGCTCTGGTTTCTGCTAGAGTGTATATGTGAAATGCCATGTATTGTTGTAGTTTCCTGAGCAGGTGTTAGCTTGCTAAATAATGCAGTTTGTGGCCTGGGAACTCCAGACAAAGTGTCAAGATGATGTAATGGGAATACTGAGAAAATATATGTATCAAAATGATGTAATTTGGGAGGGCCTCAGCAGAGCTGTTTAAAAACTATTGTCCAGTGAGAGACTGAAAGCATTTTTATCTTGGACATCTAACCCAGCACTGCTTAAATTGCTCTTTATGTATGTAAGTAAGATTATAGCACTGTGTTTTCTCTTAAGATTAGCTAAAGATTAAAAAGTTAGATTAAGTGTTTTTCTTTGACATCAGACCTGTCCTAATGTATTGTTTTAAGTTTCTGTGTGATCTCTGAACTCTTAGATATCTTTGTGGTGTAGTAGTATTGTCTTGTGTTTTCATTATTTTTTATTAAATATTTTAAAAACCTTTACCAGTGGCTGGTTTGTATAGAGAAGTAGGCTATAGAGTACATTGCATATTTATAGAAGTTCATTGTAATAGGCCACTCTAAAATAAGCCTTAGACTGAATAGTCGCATTACCAACTGGATAATAATATTGCACAGTAATACTTGAGCATCCTTTTAAGGGCCTTTTAGTAACTGATAATATTAGCTGGTCATGGCCGAAATTACTGCTGTATAATCTGGGTAAAAGGGCACAGCTGGAGAATCTTTGTCAGCCTTTCCTATGAGTGTCTGTCAAGTTGTATAAATACTTATCTCAAAGTGTGGGTGTGTGTCAGCTACCTGGGCAGGGACACAAAGCACTGGTTGGACAGAGAGGGTCCTAAAGGTTAGCTTGCCAGCTAGGCTGAGATCTGGACCCTATAGCTGTGCCAATGGGGAGTCTTATTAGGGACCTGGTGAGCAAAGGAGCAACCAGCCCCAGATTGACTGTGATCTCTGTGTGCACTTAAGGAAAATTGTACTTTACTGAGTTTGTTATTTATCCTTTCCTCTTCTAGGAGTCGCCCTCTCTGGTGTCAGTGGTGAGGATTAAGGCTCCTTGATTGCTGGGTCAGGGCACAGGTGTCACATATTGGTGGCAATGGTTGGGATATCCTATCACATATTGGTGGCAGTGGTTGGGATATCCTATCACATACTGGTTTGCTGTGGTGGGATCCACATCACATATTGATTAGTTGGCAAACACTAATTGGCTTGCAGTGGTGTGGGTAGAGTGAATTCCTGTAGCTTATGTACAGTGATCTCTAAAAGTGTTTTGTACCCTAAAACAGCCATGCAGAGTTCAGATCACAATTGTTTTATTTCTTTTGTTAGCTTTGTGTTAGTCAGGGAGAGCAGGCAGCATGTCAGCAGAGGAGTATGGAAAGCTAACAAGGAGCCAGCTGGTGGAGATGTCCCAGGCTAGGGGACTGGTGCATGGAAACCTGACTAAAGCAGACCTGATTGCAGCCTTGGTTACAGCTGCATCAGAAAACAGCAGCCTGGAGGGCAATCAGACTGACAGTAGAGATACAATATCCTCAGAGAATGGACAGCTCAACCTTTCTGCAGTGGACTTATAAATCCAGCTGGAGCCAAAAGAGACTTGAGTTGGAGACCAGGCATATGGAACTAGAAGCAGCTGAGAAAATGAGGAGTCTACAAGCTGAGGAAAATGAATGGCAGAGGAGGCATGAGAGGGAAATGATGACTCTTCACCAGAGTCATGGAGGTAATGGGGTAGGGAGTAACCGGACCCCACAAGCAAAAAAGGTCAGTAAATTTCTTCCACAATTTAAAGAGGGGTATAATTTTGATAGCTTCATTCATATGTTTGAGTGGGTATGTAAACAGTATGAAGTTGACCAAGGCTCTGAATATGGTTCCTGACCCCCTTAATCCATGGTAAAGCTGTAACTTCTTTAGCAAAAATTCATGACACTGACTGTTTTGATTATATTGCTGTAAAAAGACACTTGTTGGAATGTTTTAAGCTAACACCTGAAATGTATAGGAAAAGTTTCGTGAGCATAGATGCAAGGCAGATGAAAATGTATGTGAATATGTTGCTGAAATAAACACTTATTTTCATAGATGGGTGAGTAGATGTCAGGTCACCACTTTTGAAGTGCTGGCAGACCTTTTGGTAAGGGGACAAGCCCTTAGCCCTTTGCCTGAGGACATGAGGATCTGATTAGCTGATAGACAGTGTACTACTTCAGAGGAGTTGGGGAAGAAGGGAGACCTATATCTAGCAAGCAGGGCAGCCCTGCACAGGAAAGGGACCCCCCAGTACTGCTAATGGGACTAAAGGAGCCCATGGTGGGCAGCACAGACTGCCCCAACAGAATCCACCAGTAGCAGGGGAGCTACTGGTCCAGGTATATTTCCAGAAGCTAGGGTTAAATGTTTTGAATGCAGCCAGTGGGGCCATGTGGCATACAGTTGTCCACGGAGGCAAGGTGGGGAACAAAAGTTTAAAGAGCTAGTAAGTGGGAAAGACAAAATGCCAATAGTAGGTTGTCTTGGGACAACAAAGGTATCAAACCACCACCAGAGGTTATATCCTATTGTAGTGAATGGCAACGAGGCCATTGCTAAGAGAGACACGGCATCTGATATAACCATTGTAAAGCCTGCACTGGTTACAGAGGAGTTCTACTTGCCTGGGCAGTCTACTCCAGTCAGGGCTTTAGGAGGGATCCTATTCCAAATACCTTTGGCTAGGGTTCACCTTGACTGGGAGGGTGGGAAAGGAAGCCAGCAAGTCGGTGTGTTTGAGGATATACCCGCAGATGTCCTGATAGGTAATGATTTTGATAGTGCAGTACCCTGCACTTGTGCAGTTACACGCAGTCAGGCTTGGAGACAAGCATGTAAGTCTGTTAGCCTGGGGGAGACCCAGACAGACTGCACACCTGCAGCCAGGACTGCTGAGGTGGTTACTTCAGGGAGGGAGCTGCTCAGTAACAGTGAGCCTGAAGGTGAGCCACAGCTGCTTGTGAGTACTGGTGGTCCCTTGGACAGAGTGACTGAAAGGTAGAGGTGAGTAGTAGTACCCAGGCTGACAGTGAGGCACCACTGTCAGAGGATGCCAGACTTCCTGTGGAAGGGGAGCTGGGAAGGGTTACAAAGAGAGACTTGAGACAGGCTGAGGCAGGTGGCTAGGGAGGCACCTGATTCTCAAGGGAAGGGGGAATCTGTATACTGGAACAAAGGGTTATTGTACAGAGAGTGGACCCCTGAGGGAGGGCTAGAAGGTGAGAGAGTACAGCAGTTGGTAGTGCCTAGATCTTACCGTCTGGCACTTCTAGCCATAGCCCATTATATTCCATTTGCAGGTCATATGGGCATAAAATGTACAAAGATGCATATTATGCAAAACTTCTATTGGCCTGGAATTTCCAGAGATGTAACAGGGTACTGCAGGACCTGTGAGCAGTGCCAAATGGTAGGCAAGGCAGGAGACAAGGTGAGAGCTCCTTTGATGCCTTTGCCTGTGATTGAAGAGCCATTTCAGAGGGGCGCTATGGATATTGTGGGTCCTCTGAGTACACCAAGTTCCACAGGGAAAAACTATATCCTAGTGACTGTAGATTATGTTACACAATACCCTGAGGCAGTGGCTTTGTCCTCCATTGAGGCCGAGAAGGTGGGAAATGCTTTGTTAGATATATTCAGCAGGGTAGGTTTCCTAAAGGAAATACTGTCTGACAAAGGTGACAATTTTATGTCAGACCTGCTGGCTTTCTGTGGAAGTCCTGTGGGGTGAAGCACATGAAGACCGCCCACTACCATATCCAGACTAATGGTCTTGTTGAGAGGTTAAACTCTACAATCAAGTCCATGCTACGGGCATTTGCAGACCAGTTTAAGAGGGAGTTGGACAGATATTTGCCCATCTGTTGTTTGCTTACAGAGAGGTTCCCCAGGAATCCACAGGTTTTTCACCCTTTGAGTTGCTGTATGGGCATAGAGTGAGGGGACCTCTAGATTTAATTCAAGATGAGTGGGAAGGTGAGTCTGACAAGCAGTCTGTTGTGGCATACATCCTAAACCTCAGGACAAGGCTCACGGAACTCATGGGCCTGGCCCAGGAGAACCTGGCAGAAGCCCAACAACAGAAAAAGGTATGGTATGACAGGAATGCTCGAGCTAGAGAGTATGCTGTAGGGAAGCAGGTGATGGTTCTCATTCCTGTCAGACACAACAAGTTGCAAGCAGCTTGGGAGGGACCCTACAAGGTGGTAAGAAAGGTAAGTGATGTTAACTACATGGTGGAACTGCTAGGCAGAAGGCAGGGGCACAAATTGTACCGTGTTAACCTGATGAACCCTTACCATGATAGGGAGGCCCTTGTGTTGAGCATTTGCAATGGATTGCAGGAGGAGTCTGAGAGAGATCTTGTGACTGATCTCCTCAGTGAGGCTCGGGCTGACACCTTGGTGGAAGGGGTAGAAATGTCCCAGCTGCTATCTCCTACCCAGGTTTGAGAAATCTGAGCAGTGTTGCAGGAGTCTGAGGGCATGTTCATTGGGAAACCAGGGAGCACCCACCTGCTGCAGAACCAGGTGTATACAGGACCCCAAAGGCCTATCAGGCAGGCCCCTTATAGGGTAGGGTGCCTGAGAGAGTCAAACAGACTCTGAGGGAAGAGGTGCAGGAGATGTTGGAATTAGAGGTGATTCAGGATTCCAACAGTCCCTGGGCCTCCCCAGTGGTACTGGTGCCAAAGAAGGATGGCAGCACCAGGTTCTGTGTGGATTACAGGAAATTAAATAGTCACACAGAGGCAGATGCTTACCCTATGCCTAGGACAGATGAGGTCCTAGAGCAGCTGGGGCGGGGGCTAAGTATATTACAACCATTGATCTTACCAAGGGTTACTGGCAGGTGCCCCTGACTCCCAGTGATAGAGAAGAGTCAGCCTTTGTGACTCATTTTGGCTTGTACGAGTTCACATAGATGCCCTTTGGGATGAAGAATACCACAGCAGCTTTCCAGAGGCTGGTGGATAATATCCTAGCAGGAGCAGGAGGGTTTGCCCTTGATTACATGGATGATATTGCTATCTACAGCCATTCCTGGCAAGAGCACCTTCAGCATGTCAGGGAGTTGCTGGGCAGACTACAGAGGGCAGGGTTGACCATTAAGCCGAACACATGTCAGGTGGTTATGGCAGAGGTCTCCTACCTAGGACATAGAGTGGGGAGTGGTAAGAAAAGGCCAGAACCTGCCAAAGTGGAAGCCATTCAGGCATGGCCTGCACCTGTTACCAAAAAGCAGGTGATGGCATTCTTAGCGACAGCAGGGTACTACAGAAAGTTTGTTCCCAATTATAGTACCATAGCTGCTCCCCTCACAGACCTGACAAGGAAGAACAGGCCAGATAAGGTAGTGTGGACCCCAGCATGTGAGCAGGCATTTCAGAAGCTTAAGGAAGGTTTGGGAGGGCCTCCTGTGTTAGCCAGTCCAGACTATAGCAAAGAATTTGAGGAAGAAAGTGTGTTACATAATAAACTTGTGGATCACCCTTAGGTTGTATTTTGCTTTTTTTCGCTTGGTGGTTGCTGTTGTTTGTTTACTTATAGCAAATAATTTGTTGTGAAGGTAAATGCTTCAAACTATGGGGTGGAAGCTGTACTTAGCCAGATTTCTTCTGAGGGAGAAGAGCACCCAGTGGTTTATCTCAGTCATAGGCTCCAACCCAGGGAGGAATGCTATGCAGTGGTAGAAAAGGAATGCCTAGCCATAGTGTGGGCACTACAAAAACTTCAGCCTTATCTGTATGGAAGAAAATTCACTGTAATGACAGATCACAACCCTCTAACATGGTTAAACAGAGCCAGTCATCAAAATGCCAAGTTGCTAAGATGGAGCCTGGGGTTGCAAGCATATGATAAGTTAGTGGAGCACCGCAGTGGGAGTAGCAATGCCTATGCAGATCGGCTCTCAAGACATGGAATGGGGTGAGGTACACCCAGATAGACCTGACACTCTCAAGGGATGTTTCTCAAGGGGCACTTGAAAAACTTGCTTGAGTTCCCCGGGGGGGGGGGGGTGAAGTTTGGAGGAAGATGGGCGAAGGCTGCCAGCCTAGTCAAATAGAATTTGATACATAATTCTATCAACTGTATAAATAAATGTAAAATACAGACTTGTGTTTTTAAATGAAAGAAAACACTGCAAAATGTGAACCTCAGGATTGTTGCAACATTGCCATCTGCTGTAAGGAAAACCAAGCCAAGCATTTCAATGTGTCTTTTGAAGTTGAAAAGATCTTATGAATCTCTTTGATGTTTTACAAGTCGGCTCCAGTGAGTCTGGATGAGGGTTTTATGCCCATTGTTTTAAGGTTGAAGTTAGGGGCCAGAATTTACATGTGGAAGTTGCTTTATTGCTCTGGTTTCTGCTAGAGTGTATATGTGAAATGCCTTGTATTGTAGTTTCCTGAGCAGGTGTTAGCTTGCTAAATAATGCAGTTTGTGGCCTGGGAACTCCAGATTAAGTGTCAAGATGATGTAATGTGAATACTGAGAAAACCTAAGTGTCAAAATGATGTAATTTGGGAGGGCCTCAGCAGAGCTGTTGGTTAGTGTTTAAAAACTACTGTTCAGTGAGAGACTGAAAACATTTTGATCTTGGACATCTAACCCAACACTGCTTATATTGCTCTTTATGTATGTAAGTAAGATTATAGCACTCTGTTTTCTCTTAAGATTAGCTAAAGATTAGAAAGTTAGATTAAGTGTTTTTCTTTGACATCAGACCTGTCCTACTGTATTGTTTTAAGATTCTGTGTGACCTCTGAAATGAACTCTTAGATATCTCTGTGGCATAGCAGTATTGTCTTGTGTTTTAATTACTTATTATTAAATATTTTAAAAACCTTTACCTGTGGCTGGTTTGTATAGAGAAGTAGGCTCGAGTGCATTGCATATTTATAGAAGTTCATTGCAATAGGCCATTTTAAAATAAGCCTTAGACTGAATAGCCACATTACCAATTGGATAATAATATTTCACAGTAATAATTGGACACCCTTTTAAGGGCCTTTTAGTAGCTGATAATATTAGCTGGTGGTGGCAGAAATTACTACCGTATAGTCTGGGTAAAGGGGCACAGCTGGAGAATCTATGTCAGCCTTTCCCAGGAGTGTCTGTGAAGTTGTATAAATACTTATCTCAAAGTGTGAGTGTGTGTCAGCTACCTGGGCATGGACATGAAGCATTGGCTGGACAGAGAGGGTACTGAAAGTTAGCCTGCCAGCTAGGCTGAGATCTGGACCCTATAGCCATGCCAGTTGGGAGTCTTACTGGGGACCTGGTGAGCAAGGGAGCAACCAGCCCCAGACTGACTGTGATCTCTGTGTGCACTTAAGGGAAATTGCACGTTACTGTGTGTATTAGTTATCCTTTCCTCTTCTAGGAGTCGCCCTCTTTGGTGTCAGTGGTGAGGACTGAGGCTCCTTGATTGCTGGGCCAGGGCACGGGCATCACACATATATTAAAATTGTTGATGCCAGGCAACCCACACAACCTGTACCTATCCATGTATTGGTTTTGTACTGTTTGCATCACAGAAAGTCAGCCCTGAATTACAGTACTGGCAACTGCTGCATTCACAAAGTAATTCTATAAGGGGTACCTGTTATTTAATCAACCGTTTTAAATGTTGAATACTGGAAGTTCGAACGAGGAAGTTTGAAAAAGAGAAATGTCGAAGCCGCGGAAATTCAAATTCTTTCCCAGGAAAATAATTCAGTTGGTAGTTTCCGCGGCTTTGAAATTTTCTGTACTGTGGTTGGAAAGTTACTGATCGAGTTAAGGTAAGTGTGTGAGTGTGATGAACATTGGGGTTAGGGTGCGGGTAAGGTAAGTCTGTGAAAGTAGTAAACCCAAATGCACAAGACACAAACCCAATGAAAAGTGAAGCTCAAACTGGGGTAAGCAGCCAAACCAGTGTCCAATATCCTCAACGTAAACGGTTTATTGTTCAAAAACACAATACGTTTTCGTTACCTTATCTAAAGTAACTTCATCAGAGAGAAACAAACAGGAATACAAAAGAACATCAAAATTTAAACTAAAAGTGACGTAATCACAAGGGTGAGTTCATCATACAATATACAGTTCACCTGGCTGTCAATAATTATCTGTTAAAACAGCAGTACAGTGGCTAGTACAAGGTAAATACACTACACAAGTGTGTATGCATCAGTTAAAAACAAACTTCTAATATTTCCTCTTATTTACTTCATAAATGATGTTGTTATTTAAAATGTAAATAAACTTAGTTAAAAACAAGTTCCTTCCACATACTAAATAAATAAATAAATAAATGTGAGCAATACAAAATACATATGTAGCGGGAAGTGTTACTAAGGAAGTGTTAATACGAGAAGTGGATTCTACTCTCATATGTACTGACAGGAATCTTTTAAGTATTTAAATAAACTAGACTACTTGTAAAGTAATACAAAAATAGTCTACAAGGTTGAAGTAACTTAAAATACTGGAACTCAGTAATGCTATCTATTAGGACCCAATTAGGTCTATCTCAAAATGCTTCTAAGTTTTAAAAGACAAGCTATGTTACAATTTTCACTAATACCAGGAAAAGTAAAACCATCCAACGTTAATTGTCATTCAAGCTCTCGGACTTCCAACATAAGGGATGCAGGTCCACCCCTAATGTCAGGAAGTAATTGGTCGATAGCTTGAAAGTGAAAACTATGGCCAGGGTTGCCGTCGATATGCTTAGCTAAAGCATTTTCTTTCTTATTTTTCTTTATGGCATAAATGTGTTCATATAGCCTCTCGCGGAATTTCCGATCAGTTTTACCTAAATAAAAAACTGAACAGCAATCACAAGTAGCTAGATAAATGATACTTTTTGACTCACAATTGAGTTTATGGTTAATAAAGAATTTCATATTGCTTACTTCAAAGTGACCTCCAGGTTTGACATACCTACACATGTTACAGTTCCCGCATAAGAATGTACCTTTAGACCTAGTAGAAGCTGTAAAATTTTTCTTTTCTAACAAAGTTTTAAGATTCGCCCCTCTCCTATACACTATGCTGGGAGAAAAAACAAGTTTATCTACTAAAAGTCGGTTGCCCCTAATAAAGTGCCAGTTTTTAAATAGGCTTTTTACATACTAGCAGTACTGACATTGACAAAACATCTAAACAAAATGATCTACACCTTAATACACCAACAATTCATTACAACACCAGTTTTGTCACTACTTTCAACAAAGATATTGAACAAATCAAGTTTATATTATTTAAAAACTGGCACTTTATTAGGGGCAACCAACTTTTAGTAGATAAACTTGTTTTTTCTCCCAGCATAGTGCATAGGAGAGGGGCGAATCTTAAAACTTTGTTAGGAAAGAAAAATTTTACAGCTTCTACTAGGTCTAAAGGTACATTCTTATGCGGGAACTGTAACATGTGTAGGTATTTCAGACCTGGAGGTCACTTTGAAGTAAACAATATGAAATTCTTTATTAACCATAAACTCAATTGTGAGTCAAAAAGTATCATTTATCTAGCTACTTGTGATTGCTGTTCAGTTTTTTATTTAGGTAAAACTGATCGGAAATTCCGCGAGAGGCTATATGAACACATTTATGCCATAAAGAAAAATAAGAAAGAAAATGCTTTAGCTAAGCATATCGACGGCAACCCTGGCCATAGTTTTCACTTTCAAGCTATCGACCAATTACTTCCTGACATTAGGTGGACCTGCATCCCTTATGTTGGAAGTCCGAGAGCTTGAATGACAATTAACGTTGGATGGTTTTACTTTTCCTGGTATTAGTGAAAATTGTAACATAGCTTGTCTTTTAAAACTTAGAAGCATTTTGAGATAGACCTAATTGGGTCCTAATAGATAGCATTACTGAGTTCCAGTATTTTAAGTTACTTCAACCTTGTAGACTATTTTTGTATTACTTTACAAGTAGTCTAGTTTATTTAAATACTTAAAAGATTCCTGTCAGTACATATGAGAGTAGAATCCACTTCTCGTATTAACACTTCCTTAGTAACACTTCCCGCTACATATGTATTTTGTATTGCTCACATTTATTTATTTATTTATGTTAGTATTATTTATTTATTTATTTTATTTTACATTTGTTAACCGGGCTAGTCTAGCTGGATACATATCCGTTTTCAGTAGAGGCCCGAGGAGAAAAGCTCCAAACAAACAAACAAAATATTAATACATGTTAAAAATAGACACAAAATAGTGTTACAATAAGAGAGTACAAGTGACATTTACAAGATGAAAAAATGACTTAGTAGTTATATAGGATACAGTACAAGCTGTTGGTTAAACATGGTATTAATTTCACATAGGGTGTAAACTAGACATGATCAGGTAAAGACCTCATTGAGATTAGAAATGAGTGATTATAAGGTCTGAATAGGAGAACGTGCTAGGAGTAAGTGAGACTAGTAGGGTATGAGATATGTAGTTAGTCAGGTGAACGACAAGGACATATCCATTGGGTTGTGAGATATTCTTTTAGGTTGTTTTTGAATTGGGTGCGTGAAGTTGCAAGTCTTAGGTAGTTTGGCAATGAGTTCCACGGTTTGCCAATGGAGTTAGCGTAGAGGGCATCCCCACCTGAGTTCTTAGCTTTAGTGGTAAGGATAAGGGAACTGTTGGATGATCTAAGACTATTTAGATTAGAGTAAGGAGCCAGAATGCTGGATAGTGATGGAGTTTTATCAGGATGGTTGATTATTTTGTGAGCCTCGGTGAGTTGGTTAAGTTTAAGGAGGTTAGGCAGTTCTAGCCAGCCTAGGTTCCTCAAGTTAAGACAATGGTGGGTTCGATAAGGGGAACCTGTTATAAATCTAGCAATATGGTTGTAAGCATGAGAAAGCATGTTAAGTTCACGTTTATTGAGGAAAGAGAGGACCGGGGATGCGTAGAGGAGGGGAGTGAGAAGATGGGTGCGGGCAATAGTTAATTTGGTAGAAGGAGTTAAGAAGTTTTTAATTCTGTACATAGATCCTAATTTTTTGTTAACAGACTTTATAGTTTGAGTAATGTGTATGTCAAATTTGAGCTTGTGATCAATGGTAACTCCAAGTAGTTTGGTACTGGTGACAGGGGTTATGTGAGTCCCATTGTTAGATTTAACATGGAAGGTTATATTGTTAGTGTTTGGAAGTTCTTTGTCCTGGGATGAGGAAACATTGGGGAAGAATAGTAGTAATTTCGTTTTAGTTGGATTAAGTAGGAGTTTCAAGTCGGTGAACCATTTTTCAATTAGAGAAAAACAATGTTGAGTGATAGTTTGGAGATTCAAGATGGAGACGTCAGAGCAGATTAGGGTGGAGTCGTCGGCATATTGTATGCAGGTGGATTTAGGGATGACTGATTTAAGGTTATTTATGTAGATGGAAAACAGAAGTGGACCCAGTATGGAGCCCTGAGGTACACCTATGGTAATTGGGAGTAGACCTGATATACAGTTTTGCCACAGAACAGCTTGTTGCCTACCTGAGAGGTAGGTCTTAAACCAGCTTAGTGCTGGTGTGTCTAGATGCAAGGCTTCAAGGGTGTTAAGGAGGAGCTGATGATTGACCATATCAAAAGCTTTTGATAGATCCAAAAAGAGGGCAGAGGATATAAGTTTGTTGTTGCGGTTGTTATTGATGGAGTCAACAAAGGAAAGGAGGGCGGTAGTTGTACTATGGTGGGGGCGAAAGCCATGCTGGGAGTTGGACAGGAGATGATTAACGGTTAGGTAGTGAAGAAGTTGCTTGTGGATGCATCTCTCCATGATTTTCGCTATTGGGGATAAGATAGCTATTGGTCTATAATTTGAGGTTTCCATGGAGGAACCTCCTTTGTGAAGTGGAATGATATAAGAGATCTTCCAGATAGTAGGGATATACGTCTCAGCTATTGTTCTATTGATAAGGATTGATATTGGGTAGTCTATTACATCAGATGCGATTTGTAAGAATTCTGCAGGGAGGTGGTCAGCCGCTAGGGTGGTTGGTTTGAGTTTTTTTAGGAGGGTACGTATATAAGAGGAAGAGACTGGCTTTAACTTGAACGGGGTAGGGGTGACGACGTGCTGTTGAACAGCAGATTGTGAAGTGGAAGTTAGTTGACTGGCTAGATTTTGGACAGTCTCAGTGAAGAAGGAGTTGAAGGTATTGGCTACTTCTTCCTGTCCTTTCTCTATAAGTTTCTCGGGGGTTGGGGTGGAGGTTTTACCTGGGTGCAGAAGGTTGTTAAAGCCTGCCCAGAATTTTTTTGGGTTGTTCTGGTGTTTGAGCTGGAGGTGATAGAAGTATTGTTTTTTGTCCTGGGTAACAGCTGCTTTGGTGGTGTTTCTTAGTTGTTGAAATTTAGTGCGATCTTGGGAGGTTTTTGTGGCCCTCCACTTATCCCAGGCTTGGTTACGAAGTTTGATTTTGTTTTTGGTTTCCTTAGTTAGCCAAGGTGCTATACGAGATTTGGATCTAATTTGTCTATGTGGGGCATGTGCGTCAAGTATCTTGAGAAATGTGTCATTGAAGTGTGAGACACTCTCATTGATTGGTAGGGTTTTTAGTAAGGACCAGTCGCAAGATTTCAGATCGGCAAGAAATAGTTGTGGGACAAATTTCTTTTTGTTTCTGATTAGTCTATAAAGGGGGGGGTTGGGAGTTGGGCATTTATGTTTAATGATATAAGTAATTAGGTGATCACTGAGGTCACTGGGA
Organism: Protopterus annectens; assembly: GCF_019279795.1. Lineage (NCBI taxonomy): Eukaryota > Metazoa > Chordata > Ceratodontiformes > Protopteridae > Protopterus > Protopterus annectens. The sequence continues at coordinate 1,309,501,952 of NC_056737.1, read as the reverse complement.
AGGGTACCTGTGGTGTAGTTATTTGAGTCTCTATTAGTAAGGATCCAGTCAATGATGCTTTCTTTTTGAAGAGAGTTGCCTAATCTAGTTGGGGATAAGATGGTTTGGGAAAAACCATGTAGATTGATAGGTTTTGGAGTTGAGTGGGTGGAACAGAGAGACCAGTCTATATTGACGTCTCCAAGAACCATGGTTTCTTGTGGGTAGCTGGTGGATAGCCAGCTCAGGGTTTGCTCCAGGTTTTCTGTGTTGTTCCCTGGTGGGATATAAGTTACAACAAGGTTGATGCGTTTTTTAGAGTTTAGGCAGATCTGTAGGGCTATAATTTCTAGGTTAGAGATTGTGGGAGGTTGAATTGGGTTCTTAAGGATATTCAGGGTGTTTTTATACATAACAGCTATACCTCCTCCTTCTTTTTTTTGTACGATCGGCCCTAAAAATATTATACCCGGGTGGGAGGATCTCTTCATTCTTAGTAGAGAGCTTTAGCCATGTTTCGGTTAGACACATAATTTCAGGGGAATGAGTAGCTATAATGGCGTGTAGGTTATGAACTTTGTTATTAATGCTTCTTAGGTTCAGATGTAATATTAGTAGAGAGTCATTAGAATTTCGGTTAAAATTATTGGGGTGAGAGTCTGGCGTGGTGGTGGGACCAGGGTTAGGGTGAATATCGCCGCCGATGTTCATACGATTTTTTAGGTAGACTAGTAATCTCTGTAGTTTAAATAGGATTTTGAGGTTAGCTTTGTTATGTGGAGATTTGGGGTAACGGAGTGTAGTGTTGGCTAATTTGGGGGATACAATTTTTTCTTGGTATAGTGAAGGTAGAATAGAGATGGCTTGGTCATTACATTGGGAGTTGGTGTGACGCTTAGGGAAGGGGATACCTAATAGAGTTTGGTTTTCAAATGCTGTTAGGAAATAAGTAGTGGTGAGAAGTAAGGTTAATAGGGGGGTTATATTGAGAGCGTATTTGGCCATGTTGTAGATAGAGAAAGGGTAATGGAAGAGGGATAGGACTTGGAGTAGATTTTATTAATGGGTGTGGGCGTAGAGGTGGGAGGAGTCGTGAGGAGTGACAGGGGAGCTTTGTATTTGCTAAGAGGGAGAGTGGGAGGGACTTTATGTTCCTATAAGAGTAGGGGTACTGGGGGCGGGTGGGATAAGGGGGCAGGGAGGGGAGCGGAGCGGAGCCCGAGCGGAGCGAGGGCGAAGCGGAGCGGGGCATACACCACCAGGAGAATCACAGGGTCATAGAGGGAACAGCAAATAATGAATGAAACTCCGTACAGGGGAGTTCAAATACTACTCTTTTTATGCTAAGGTAAGGATCCAGAATAATAGGCACTTTGCGACTAGTACGCTTGACTTTTAGGCACTTTGCGACTAGTACGCATGACTTTTTTAAAATTTAAAAAGTAGAAATAATTTTGCTTTTACCCTGTTGATTTAAATGTGATAGAGTTTACTTTCTTTTAATAGTAGGTTCTGCTTGTGGTATACGCTGAAGTTTTTTGGTGCCGTAGAGCGGGTTTTTGGGTCTTACGGGAGGGGGGTTACCTGAAACACAAGGGAGAGAGACAGGAGTATTAGACCAACTTTGTACTAAATTCAAATGCACAAAAAATAGAGTAAGGCAAGTATACATGAAACATACATTCAGGGTTATGCAATAGTTCCATACAACTTCAGGCCGAGTCGCCAAATGATATTGATTTATAAAGGACGCCAGGTGTGCGTCAGCAACACTTGCAACTGTTAGGTCAGAACATTTACAGTCAGAGATGGCAAGCAGACACACCACTGTGCAATTCTTATAACAACAAATGCAGAGTAAACCACAATACTGCAAGACAGAGTGTTTTCTGTTAAAAGGACGCCAGATACGCGTCAGTAACACGTGCAGACTTCTCTGTAGTATGATACACAGCAACAAGTGCAGAGTAAACCACTATAATGCAAGACAGAATGTTTTCTGTTGAAAAGGACGCCAGATACGCGTCAGTAACATGTGCAGTCTTCACTATGATACACAGCTTACGTTAATGAGCAGACCGGGGCATACACCACCAGGAGAATCACAGGGTCATAGAGGGAACAGCAAATAATGAATGAAACTCCGTACAGGGGAGTTCAAATACTACTCTTTTTATGCTAAGGTAAGGATCCAGAATAATAGGCACTTTGCGACTAGTACGCTTGACTTTTAGGCACTTTGCGACTAGTACGCTTGACTTTTTTAAAATTTAAAAAGTAGAAATAATTTTGCTTTTACCCTGTTGATTTAAATGTGATAGAGTTTACTTTCTTTTAATAGTAGGTTCTGCTTGTGGTATATGCTGAAGTTTTTTGGTGCCGTAGAGCGGGTTTTTGGGTCTTACGGGAGGGGGGTTACCTAAAACACAAGGGAGAGAGAGACAGGAGTATTAGACCAGCTTTGTACTAAATTCAAATGCACAAAAAATAGAGTAAGGCAAGTATACATGAAACATACATTCAGGGTTATGCAATAGTTCCATACAACTTCAGGCCGAGTCGCCAAATGATATTGATTTATAAAGGACACCAGGTGTGCGTCAGCAACACTTGCAACTGTTAGGTCCGTACAGGGGAGTTCAAATACTACTCTTTTTATGCTAAGGTAAGGATCCAGAATAATAGGCACTTTACGACTAGTACGCTTGACTTTTAGGCACTTTGCGACTAGTACGCTTGACTTTTTTAAAATTTAAAAAGTAGAAATAATTTTGCTTTTACCCTGTTGATTTAAATGTGATAGAGTTTACTTTCTTTTAATAGTAGGTTCTGCTTGTGGTATACGCTGAAGTTTTTTGGTGCCGTAGAGCGGGTTTTTGGGTCTTACGGGAGGGGGGTTACCTGAAACACAAGGGAGAGAGACAGGAGTATTAGACCAGCTTTGTACTAAATTCAAATGCACAAAAAATAGAGTAAGGCAAGTATACATGAAACATACATTCAGGGTTATGCAATAGTTCCATACAACTTCAGGCCGAGTCGCCAAATGATATTGATTTATAAAGGATGCCAGGTGTGCGTCAGCAACACTTGCAACTGTTAGGTCAGAACATTTACAGTCAGAGATGGCAAGCAGACACACCACTGTGCAATTCTTATAACAACAAATGCAGAGTAAACCACAATACTGCAAGACAGAGTGTTTTCTGTTAAAAGGACACCAGATATGCATCAGTAACACGTGCAGACTTCTCTGTAGTATGATACACAGCAACAAGTGCAGAGTAAACCACTATAATGCAAGACAGAATGTTTTCTGTTGAAAAGGATGCCAGATACGCGTCAGTAACACATGCAGTCTTCACTATGATACACAGCTTACGTTAATGAGGAGACCCACCACAGAGTAGTAAAAAAATGTTACAACAGAGCAGGAATCCACTACAATATTATTCACAAGCCCTCCAAAAACACACTCGTATATCACAATTTAAGGTTAATTAGAGTCAGAATGAGTGTTACCTGTGTGCCTCTGGATGCGACTAGGTGGGTGAGCCGTCAAGACCAAATGCAGGTTTGTTTAAGGTTGGGGCATACACCACCAGGAGAATCACAGGGTCATAGAGGGAACAGCAAATAATGAATGAAACTCCGTACAGGGGAGTTCAAATACTACTCTTTTTATGCTAAGGTAAGGATCCAGAATAATAGGCACTTTGCGACTAGTACGCTTGACTTTTTGGCACTTTGCGACTAGTACGCTTGACTTTTTTAAAATTTAAAAAGTAGAAATAATTTTGCTTTTACCCTGTTGATTTAAATGTGATAGAGTTTACTTTCTTTTAATAGTAGGTTCTGCTTGTGGTATACGCTGAAGTTTTTTGGTGCCGTAGAGCGGGTTTTTGGGTCTTACGGGACGGGGGTTACCCTGTTGATTTAAATGTGATAGAGTTTACTTTCTTTTAATAGTAGGTTCTGCTTGTGGTATACGCTGAAGTTTTTTGGTGCCGTAGAGCGGGTTTTTGGGTCTTACGGGAGGGGGGTTACCCTGTTGATTTAAATGTGATAGAGTTTACTTTCTTTTAATAGTAGGTTCTGCTTGTGGTATACGCTGAAGTTTTTTGGTGCCGTAGAGCGGGTTTTGGGGTCTTACGGGAGGGGGGTTACCCTGTTGATTTAAATGTGATAGAGTTTACTTTCTTTTAATAGTAGGTTCTGCTTGTGGTATACGCTGAAGTTTTTTGGTGCCGTAGAGCGGGTTTTTGGGTCTTACGGGAGGGGGGTTACCCTGTTGATTTAAATGTGATAGAGTTTACTTTCTTTTAATAGTAGGTTCTGCTTGTGGTATACGCTGAAGTTTTTTGGTGCCGTAGAGTGGGTTTTTGGGTCTTACGGGAGGGGGGTTACCCTGTTGATTTAAATGTGATAGAGTTTACTTTCTTTTAATAGTAGGTTCTGCTTGTGGTATACGCTGAAGTTTTTTGGTGCCGTAGAGCGGGTTTTTGGGTCTTACGGGAGGGGGGTTACCAAACTCCATTCTTTCTTTCTTTCTTTAGTTCTTTCTTTAGTTTCTTTCTTTAGTATGTGGAAGGAACTTGTTTTTAACTAAGTTTATTTATTTACATTTTAAATAACGACATCATTTATGAAGTAAATAAGAGGAAATATTAGAAGTTTGTTTTTAACTGATGCATGCACACTTATGTAGTGTATTTACCTTGTACTAGCCACTGTACTGCTGTTTTAACAGATAATTATTGACAGCCAGGTGAACTGTATTTTGTATGATGAACTCACCCTTGTGATTACATCACTTTTAGTTTAAATTGTGCCGTTCTTTTGTATTCCTGTTTGTTTCTCTCTGATGAAGTTACTTTAGATAAGGTAACGAAAACGTATTGTGATTTTGAACAATGAACCGTTTATGTTTAGGATATTGGACACTGGTTTGGCTGCTTACCCCGGTTTGAGCTTCACTTTTCATTGGGTAAGTGTGTGAAAGTGACGGACTTTACGGTTATGGCATGGGTAAGGTAAGTGTGCGAAAGTGATGGACTTTAGGGTTAGGGTGCAGGTAAGGTAAGTGTGCGATAGTGATGGACTTTAGGGTTAGGGCGTGGTTAAGGTAAGTGTGCGATGGTGACAGACTTTAGGGTTAGGTGCGGGTAATGTAAGTGTGCGATAGTGACAGACCTTAGGTTTAGGGTTTGGGTTAAGGTTAGTGTATAGATAGTTGTGTATGTAAGGTGTAGTGTAGGCTTATTAGGTTTTTGGTGTGCCTGTGTTGTGTGTGTGTTTTTCGGAACAGCAAATTTTTTCCCTGGGAAAAAATTTGCTGTGCTGAGGTTTCGATGTTGTCATATTTCAAACTTCCACGTTCGAACATATGGTGTTCAAAATTTTGGAAGTTCTATTATATGACCTAGACACTACTTATAAGGATTGCTATAGTATGGTATCATATGTATGAATGTGATACATTTATGCAAGGAAATATAGTGGGCTATGTGGACAAAAGTAACATCCACATGGCACTACAGATACTCAGTCCAATAGTATGTGTTCTCTAATAATCACTAGGCCTCATAGTTCAAATATTCACTACATCAGTCAAGGGAGATGTTAAACAGTGGGGTTCACATGATATTTGAACTATCCCAGCAGATCATGTGCTGTTGTTCCCCCATCCCTAACACAGCAGTGTTCCAATATAACTGCTTTAACAGTAAGTCAGCAATGGCATATCAGCAGACCAGGCAACCTCAGGGCTGTAACACAGAACTTGATCACATGTTGTATGTCACACATAACACAAGAATAACAACATACATATTTATACTATTAATTGTGTGATGAATGACTCCTCTTTCTCTCTCTCTCTCTCTCTCTGGCAGCCTGTGTCGCTCGGAGGACTAGGGAAGTTAGCATGGGTGATGGAGTTGGTTCTAATCTGGAAGTAGTCACATCTTTTGCATGTGAGGCATTATTATGTTGGTGTTTTTACAGACTGTCAGTCTGTGTGTGGTGTAATATTATGAACCTCAATCACATATTAAGTACAACAGACAGCTGGGGAATGCTATGGACATTTTGAGTGAAGTGCAGTACTGCATAAACAGGGACAGATGTCATTGTCTGTAACACACAAAATCCTGGACTGGAATGTAGGTAGATGTGGCCTGGAGTCACTTTATAAGTACTGACAGTCCCACTGGGTATGCCCATACACTTAGTTAAAATGAGCACCAGTTCTGTTGCCCCTTCATCAAAATGACCTAGGTATCGATATGTTTATCCGTACAGACATCTACATATACATATCTGTCTGTAACTATCTCTTTCTCACATACATAGTATATCTATCTCTACGTCGTGTCAGATATATACTGATATATATTAAAATGACACATACTCTCCCCATATATCTACATAAAACATATGCATATCATACACACACACACACACATACACAGCTACATTTATATTTCTATTTATTTTACAATTGTTTACTGGACAAGTCCAACTTGTAACAAAGCTAATTTTCAGCAGAGGCCCAGGGAGAAATGCTCCAGATGCATGGTTTTGTAACATGGGAGGAAACTGGTGCACCCAGAGGAAACCCGCACGAACACAGGGAGGATATGCAGACTCCGCACAGAAGGCACCCCAGCCAAGAACTGAACTGGAGAACCTCTTGCTGTGAGGCGACAATGCTACCACTGCACCACTGCACCATCCATATTATTATATTAATGTATATATAATAATATGGATGGTGACAACGCTACCACTGCACCATCCATATTTTTATATTAATGTATATATACACCCCTGTTATATACAGAAATATGTGTGTGGATGTCTGTATTGTGCTACATACCCTAATAAAGGTGAGTAAATTTGCACTATCACACATCCATACTATTGCCCAAAAGATTCAAACTAAGGGCGCAACAGTACATAATCCACTTACCTACAGATATCTGTGCCTGGATGTCACCACATAGACAGATAACAGGTGAGCAGGTGGTGTAATGTATAATGTTGTCAATGCCTGCATGGGCAGGGCACATTGTTCCTGACCACAGGTTTGCCTCTCTAAATGCAAATAGCTACATATGCCCATACTGGTCACCGTACACACATAGCTAAGATAATAACAGTTATCCCACTACTAGAATCATATATACAACAGACTTAGCCTGCAGCATGTACAATACGTACTGTGGTCTATACTGTGTAAGACTCCATATGTAGGGGTTCTAATCTCACTCCCCACCACTTGGTGTGTGTGTGTGTGTGTGTGTGTGTGTGTGTGTGTGTGTGTGTGTGTGTGTGTGTGTGTGTGTGTGTGTGTGTATCCCCCTGCAAAATAACTGACATGCCCTCATGGGCTATCCACCTGCAATGGTTATGCACTTTCTGGCCCTGTAACTTGCTGCTGGCTTCCAAACTGCCCTCTGCTGCAAGGCCTGATGATTTCATCCACCATAAGACTACCAGCTGACAGTGTAGTATCAGCATTAAGCTGTGGCATTTGTGATAAATACTGTGAGCTGTAATGCAGAAGACTAGACAGGTAGGGGTTCTTATCTCACACAAGGCTACTTGGTGTGTGTGTGTATGTCCATATGGCCTAAAGAAAATCACATTGGTAACTTATAAATAGGCAAGGGTTTGCAGTATTTTAATTATAGCATGTGATGTGGTCCCCAGAGGACTGACCACAACAAGGCCTGCTGTCATCAAGCATAATATGTCCTAAAGTGATAGTACTAGCAGATATGAGCTGTGTTGCATGCATCACGTACTGTGATCTGTAGTATGTACCATTACATAGATAAGTGTTCTCATCTACATACAGCCAACTTGCACTATGTATGTGCCTTGGCATGTCCTGTACACAATGATTGGAAGTGGTGCTAGCCTCAATGTAGTCATGTTTGTGTGTGAGCATGTTAGAGCATTTTACATCATGTTTTGGAACCATAGGATATTTGAACTTCACTAGCATAATGGCCGTACAGCCCTCACAATCATAGACATTTTTACACCCATAGTTACAGGATCAGTACATATTGCTCCAGTCCAAGAGGGACACAGGCAGATGCCCTGTGTTGAGATGATGGTCACCCAGCCAATCATACAAATGGCATGTGCTGAGGTGCAGTGAAATGGTCTGTGCGCCATTAGGCAGGGCTCTGTTTTAAGGGTGTGTTTAAGTCTGCTTGACAAATCTTTCCCACAAGCTATGAGGTTAATGTCATTACAGTGAGTTATCCATCTGCTATGCTTCCTACAGATAGGCAGCATATGCAATCAAGCAAGGTCACACATCACCCCCTATGCAAGGCACAGATCACTTCTGAGTAGTCTACATGCCACAGGCAACAATGACACTCATTCCAGACGATCCCCATTGAACACATACTGAAGATGTGAAGTGTCCTTGTGAGGCACTATACCGTTGTGTGCAATTTCCAGTACTGCTTGCAAAGGTACATCAACAAATGGCCATTGCACTTAGATATTGGCATGTTGAGGGAACAGAACTTCGAGGTTATGAGTATGTCACTTACACGTGACTGTGGCCTCAGCTATGCCATATGATTCCTCCCATACTACTGTAGAGATATGGCAATCTGAGGCACATTAAATGTAAATCTGTGTGGCCAGGTCTGTGTGCCCAGTTCTTTCACCCCTGACTAGCACATGTTGTAACTGATCTGCTACTTTCCAGGTACATAGGTCTAACTGATGGAAATGATACTAAATATATATTTGCATGGAGTTTATTGCCATTAGTGTTTCAGCAGGCATGTGTTTGCAATACCATCTTGCAGGATGGTGACATACAACAGAGACTCTATGAGTCTTCCCAATTTGCAGGCATCAGCCAACATTGTTAGCCATAGTCATTCAGTAGTCATATGTATTGTGCTGAAATGGATTCCTAGCCGTAGATGACCCAGGACTGCACCCTGTTGAGCACTGCTGCTTACAGATCAGCTATTGGAGGCAGGCTACCCCTACAGTGACAGTATCATGGATGGCTAAGTAGGTGCTTTGTAAATGTTGCCTGAGCAGGGGATATAGTCAGATGACATGGTTCAGTCTAGGGGATTGTATGCCCTGATGTATCCTCACCCAGGTCCTTGGTGACTGCCTTGGAAATGTCTGTCACATGTAACAGTCATGCTCCCCCTGTCACACATCCAAACTGTGTACAATCAACTGTATGTAGATCACATATATGTTTGCTGATCAGCTCCATTATGATCACCCCTAGAGGCATACAGATATGGATACTTGCACAAAGAGGTGTATAGTTATGCTGGTCAGTGGATGCACCACCTCTGTGCAATGGTATAACAGTTGCCATTGTCCACTCAGCTGGTGTGCAGCCATTGGTGTCAGTATGATTGCAAGGGTTTCCCAATGGTACTAGTAATCCTTGTTAGACCCCGTGTGGGATGCAGCCTGAAATGTTAGCATGTGCAATAGAGGATGTGTTTCTTCTAATGAGAAGCCAGTTATGAACTGCTCTGTAAATATGGAAGTTATGGGACAGGTTGTAGGAATGTCATGTGTCACATGTGGTGGGGACAAGGAAGTGTAGTTGATGCAGACAGTGTGGGAGTGAAGGTTAGGTATGAGTACAGACCCATCATATGTGGCATCATGACATATGAGGTCACTGACAATCTTGGCCTGCCCTTTGAGGTCATACATGTAACTACACTGTGCATTGTGGCTCTGCTTTGTGTGGGTGGCTAATTTTGTCACTTATTGTGTCTACACAACATCACAACAGCACTATGTTTTATTTTAGCTGAGGAGGTAGCACCTCCATGTTAGGGGGTCACCCTCACCCCAACTGTCACACAGCACTGTCCACCTGTTATTTACAGCCTGCTAATGGCAGTTATCCACCAGTCAGGCTTGCTGAGCCATGATGAGCCTGTGTCCATCCTGTCATGTACAGCTGAGTTCATGCAGTTGTAATGCTGCTGACATAATGCATGGGTGTAGTGCTCTGCATACTTGCCTGTCCCATCTGTAGGGGGAGGTGCAGTCACTCTATGTCAACCATCCCACAGGAGGTAATAAATGGCTTTCTTGAGATATATGTCTGTAATGTCTGTAAGGGGGGTATATGCTGGTAGTTCTAAGGAGAGTGATCTGTGGCCAGATCCCACCAGGGAGAACCTCACATCGGGGGGTTGTACTGGTAACCCATATTGGTAAACACATGATGGAATACTTTGGTTCCCCCATGTGGGGATGTCACCGCACTGCTGCAGGGCATTCCACATAAGGACCTGGACCATCTTTTGGGCAAGTGAGCTGAAGCATGATTAAACAACACCGTGTGTACATATTACACTTCCCTAAAGAGTTTGTCTGTGCTCTGTACAGACACCGCGCATGACTCTCTTCTTGCAACATGCTGAAAGTAACTGCAACACTTACTTGCAAAGAGGACAACTAGCATGTGGTGCCAAGCAGTGTCCCCAGATATCTAAGTCATGTCACCTGAAATGCCATGATAGGAGTCAGCATTGATACGACACTGACACTGTTGTATACCTACTGATACTGGGCCAAACATTGCTACTTTTGCTCAAGGCCAGATCATGCCTACCGACTGTAACCAGTGGAGCCCCTTGACTGTTACACTATGCAATGGATGTCAGACATGTGTCTCACTCCACCAGCCATGGCCTGACAAGGTGCATGACAATATTATGCCAGCAGGCCTTGCTGGAAACTGTGTACATCATGCACAGAGTGTTATGTCAGCTGGTGGATAGGTAAGTGTCTGACAGTCATACTCAGGGAACATATCAGTGGGAGACTGCAATGACACCAGTCACCATTAGAGTTCATCATCCTCCATTATTGGTGTACCCCATCTACCTAGTCCCTCTCTGCAGTCACAGCCACTGTCAGTGACCTCTGAGTTCATTAGCAGGTGATTGCATATTAGGAGCTGTCTCAGAATCCCAGACAGAACCAACTGTTATCCAGGATGGTCTAAGACACAGTCAGTTGTTCTCTGAGCCACTAACAAATACTAAATGCCAGTGACTGCACAATACTATCCTGTGGGAAATCATCCACCCCAGAAAAATATTGTTATGGCCGCACACCACACACAGTTAAGACATTACATATAGAGTTATGGACACAGAGAGTAATGTAGACTTTGACTTTCACTGGTTGGTAAGATGTGGGGATGCATTCACTGTTGTACAACATATACTGACAGGTTTGGTATGTAATTCCCTGACTGTCACTGCTATACTGAATGTGGCAATCATCACACCTATCATTGTGTGCAATGGCACCCTTGTTATGTCACTACCCAGTCATATCGTACAACTGTAGCAGTCACACAGGTTCCATGGTACACCAATACACAGTGTAGATAACATGTCTTATGGAGTCTGTGTCATGACCATACATGTATAGCCTGTCTCCTAAATACTTTGGAGAGGATGTATGGCTCCATACAGGGAGGTGTCAGATCCCACTGTGTACCTACTACTAATTTGTGGCATGACTAACATGTCTCACCTGTTCTACATGCCTACAACATCACTGTAGTATAAATAGTACATTCTGAAAAGACAGGTATATAACCCAGACAGTACACCCTACATGAAACAGGTCCCTCATGCATGTGAAGCACACATCTACTGTGATACACATCATGTGCAGGTTACAAAATGGGATGCAGAACATGACAATCATAACTGGTGTCGGGCAACTGTCTGTATTGGACACAGGATATTTGTAGATGGGTCGTCTCCATCACTACTGCTAGTAGATGTGTTAGTTTCCAAAACCCTGGTGACATTCATCAAGGGTAGCAGACCTGTTCACAGATTAGGGATGCATGAGTACACTGAATGCCACCATTGTCCTTGTTAGCCAGTTATAAACATACGAACCTATGGAGCCATGCACTTATAGTGCTGTATCTTCCTGAAGACATATTTCTGCTGTGCTGACATGTCACCCACAGCTGTTTTATTGTCACTGTGTATTCATAGGTCATCCCAACAGACTCCTGAAACAGAAACAGGTCCATGACACACCTGTCATTGTGAAACTATACAGCCATTACAACGTCATGCAACATAAGATACACAAAAGTATGTGGTGTACTCATGACAAATGCCAGAATACAATATCTGTCGGTAACCACTACAAGTGGCATGGCAAAACAATACTGCATTACACAAGCACATGTTAACTAATATAGTCACCCTGTGCATTAGACACATAGCTTCATTTACCTGCATTGATGGAGAGGATGACAGGGATGTGGCACAGGTATCATCACTTGCACAGGGTGTTGTGTGGGGGTGCAGGAGGCCCAGACTGACCCAAATGGTTGACAGCATGTGTGTCAGTCAGGAAGGGAATCAGGTATGATGGACTATGGAATGATGCATTGTGTGTGTCTGTAGGTGACCTGCATTTGACAGTGGTGTGTGAGTGTGGGCATGTACACAGTCAAGGTCACTGCTAGCCCTACATGTGAGTATGTTGGACAGCTTTGGACCGTACATGGTAGAGTTGACAATCTACCATCTCCGGCCCCAAACACAGGAACTGGCTCTGCCAGGAGTTGCACTGGCACCTCCATGCCCAAGGTCTGAAGTGGTGCTAGTACCTGATGGTGACTGCTGACCATGTCCACCACGGGAACACCCAGAACCATGAGCTCATGGTCTGTCATGTTGTGGTGTGGACAACACACTCGCTTCTGTAGTGCTGGATGTACTGCCAATACGGGAGTATGATTGTGCACGGCCAGATGGACTCTCAGCAGATGTGGCTGCTGACCTGCGTCCATGAGTCATACGCTCAACTCCAACCACGTGTTCCAGCACAAACAATGTGCAGTCCAAGACAGACACTGTTTCAGCCCACCTTCTGTCAACTGCAAAAGTGAACCATTCCAGGGTGTCCCCAATGGGGTGGAAGCAGTCATGGATATCAGACTGTGCTGCGTCCATAACCCTAAGCATACATCTGGTGTTCCGTTCCATTCAGAATGTGCCTTTGCCTCCATGACAGCCCAAAACATGTGCCAAATGACCTGTGATATGACATCTGTGACAGGTGGTGGATGGAAAGCAGGTCTCCTACAAGCACCCCTGTCAATCTGCCTGTGTGGGACCTCGCCAGTTCTCTGGCCATGATCAGTGTCTACACTCACTGGAGCCATAGTTTCCACACTTTCCTGTTCAATGTCCCCACCCTCTGACTGTCCAATATCTGTGGCCTCCAGGGACTGGGTATTTGTGAGCATACTGACTGTGTGCAGTGAAGTGACAATGAGGGTAGAAGAGGGATGTCAATCTCTGGGAAAAATTCAGCCCCTGAATCCCCCACCTGTGCCACACTGTGGCCAACATCATCATCAGAGTCTGAAGATACACTGGCATTAAGTTGTGTAGGGGACAAACACCATCCCCCCAGTCACCTGTGATAAGAAAGGAATAAGCAATACATTAATACCTGCACTATTATGCTCTGCAGTACTGTGATATATGTAAGGCTCTATACACTGTCATCACTATGAGAGACCTGTTGAAAATCCAGCCTCATATAGTAGAAAGTGAGGACAGTACTCTTCCAATTAACAGATGTAAATACTTGAAAATAACATCTAATTACACTGCAATTTCATCAGCAACAATGAGGTGCACTGTTGACATCTGTTTAGACTCTGCAAAGTTGACACATATGACACTCTGTAGTGTCCTGACAATACCGTCACATCTATCGATTGGGTCACACCTATAAGGCATAGATATGAGTCTAACATGTGCACAATCAGAATATATGTGTGCAGTTGGCAATCATGATGACAGTACAGTAATGCAGGCAGCAGGCCTGGAATGACAGTATAGGGATTACACTGCTATAATCCTACATTTATAACAAAACAGTCTCATGCTTACCAGGAGCAGGACCACGGCTTGGCCCAATACCTGATGGACCTGTGAAATGTTGAGGGAGAGTTAATGTCAGTACCAACACATGTTCCACCACTACAAGGTAATACATCCATAAATCTCACATTTACAGTAGTCACTGTGTTAATTGTTATATTGGTCAAAATCTCAGCATGACAGTCAAACTGCATTGAAACCCTTCCCCCCTCAAAACAGACAGACCCGACACACATGTAAGACTATGTATGCCCTGACACACTGAATGCTACAGTATTATAATGCTGATCAAATTAAGTTTACCTGCACGGTCCTCTGCCATGGACACCCCTGGAACCCATCCATGATGTAGGGTGTGATGTATGCCTGGGAGCTGTCATGTGTGCCTAGATTTGCCAGGAATTCTCAGTGGCTGAGAATGGTTGTTCCACTGCAGGCCCGCCACCATTGGTGCCATGATCCCTCTCTACATCTGCTGCTCTTCTGCATGCGGCATTGATCATGTCCATTGCATGGAGTCAAACCTGCCATGGAGTCAAACCTGCTCATATGTCCTGCTCTGATCAGTGGCATTGACATCATTGAACAGGTCAGCCAACAATTCCTCCTGCTGTTCCTTGTTGTGCCTCCACCTGGACTGTAGGAGTTCATGGTGTGGATGGAGCACTTTCCATATTAACTCATTCTCTGCATCCGTGAAGGCTGCACAGTGTCTTCCATACATGTTCCCTAAAAGACAACAACATGGGAAGACATGTCAGGATCACACACATGGAAGTACACTATCTAGAGATACAGCAAGGACAGAATGGTTGGCAATATCCACTGCTTGATAGCACATGTCGTATTCCACAGTATGCAAACATGCTAAGCATGTGGAAACAACTAGGATACTAGCAATAGTCAGGTATTCCCATGTGTGTCATGACAGATACTGCTGTATGTTCATACAGCTGACACTGGAGTCTATTGTAGTGTGTCCCCAAGGGGCAACCTCCCTGAAACTATGTCAAACCAACTGTGCCTAACAAATAGCAGTGTGCTATTATAACCATTGTAAAGGGAGAGTTCCATGAGCCCAGTGTGCCACAGTGACAATATACATTCCACCCTTGATGTCTTGTACATCCTCTGTATGTGTAACAAATCTGGCGATTATTGACATGCCATTATCACAGTTCTAAGAAAGGCTTAATGCTGTAATCCCTATTCCCATTAAGTATAGTCAGACATCTGCATCCTGATGTAAACAAGATGGTTGTTGCAGTACTACTCTGCTGATATGTGCTGATAGTTAATAATTTGCATACATGTGGTCTGAGTGAGGAAAGTCACATGCAGAATGGTTCCCCATAGCCAGCTGCTTGCCTTTTTAACATGTTTTGCATCAGCAGATGATTGCCTCTTAACCAATCTGTGGTTCTGAAATGCAAATTGCAGCCAACACAGCTGATTTGCACTATTATCAGCCAATCACATGCAACCACAGCCCGATATATAAGGTCTTCATGTAGATTAGGGGCCCTTTCTGATATGTTGTGCTGGACATTACTGGGGTGAGGAGACTACTTCATCACAGAGGGTAGATGTGTAGCAGCAACATTTACATAGAGATAGGTTTGCTACAGGCTGCAGCTGGTAATAGGCATATTAAAAAAAAACAAAAAAAAAAAATGATTTTACTGGCAATCAATTGTTTACTCATGTAATTATTCTTGTATTTAACTTTTTTCCTTGGGGACTATACAATTTTTTTTTGTAATTGCTATTTCTTGCGGTTTATTTGTATAAATGTTTCTTTTTTCTGTCCTTGTTATTGTCTCGGAGCTTTTCTCCTTGGGCCTCTACTGAAAATGGACATAAATCCAGTTAGACTAGCCCGGTCAACAAATGTAAAATAAATAAATAAATAATAGGCAGAGAGTATGAACACTTTGGAGGACAACAAGCTGAAGGACTAACTGTGGGAGCTGTGTCAGCCTTGTTGTAGAGACAGAGGCAGAGCTAGAGTGAGGCTACCCTTTCCAGTCCAATTAAGGCATGTGTTTAAGTTAAGTATGTTAGGCAATGTTATCACTATCAAGTACTAGGCCACACGTTTGTTGTGTCCTTTAGCAACATGGCGGATAAATATAACAATATGTCCATCATTTGGGCAACTGTCAGTCCATGTGTTACAGTCTAGTAGTAATTTGGACTATGTATGACGGCAGTCCTTGTTACAAGCAGGTGCTTCAAATGTGTATGTTAGGTGTGCAGCTGTTCTAATTAGCACTGTGAGTTTGAAAGGACTGTGTGGTGCACTCTGATATTAGTGACCCTCATTTACAGTACCTGAGGTGAATTTCTCTGTGAATGCATATTAATGCACGACATGACATTTTATGCACTTATATATTTTTGCTATAGGGATATGTGAACTGTGACTTCCATCAGTGAAATGCAAACATTTCATTTGATATGCATTGTGTGGATAAAGCATGCATGGCTTGGTCATTATTTGCTGGGTTCCCAATACTATAATTCCACTGCTACATAGCACTGGATTTGGACCCAGGATTGTGTGTGGCAAAATTTACATTTGCAAGGCATTTAACAGACTGAGTTACTGAGCCACTGCTACAGCAGTTGTATTTGCAATATATATGTGCATACATACAGGCTGTGACAAATCTTTTCTACATCCATCAGTATGTGCATGGCTATACATATGGATGTATTTCTGCATCAGGGTCCCACTTGAACATGTATTTTGCCATTAATGCCTTAGCAGCTATCTTTTTACATGTTGCTGATAAAAGGGCACATTTACCTGCTATCACAGGCCTCATTTACACCCATTATTATGTCTTTGACTTTCTAGTGGTGTACTATTGCACCAGAGTCCAAAGTACACTCCCATTTTTTTCCATTACTTTTTAATCAAGTTTGCACAGTGCAGCACAGTGTGCAGCTCCACTGAAACATGCTTAATGACTGTAACTGGCAATTACTATGTTTTCTTTAAACCAGCTGTTTTAATTGTGAGGTGTGTGTTGTGGTAGGTTAATGCAGTGGAATGCAGGTGGAATGTCTTGGGTCCGAAATATGGGCTAGGTGTTTATTTTGTAAGTGTGTATTGCATTTTTAAAAACACATATAATCAATATAGTTCTATTTAGCTGAGCTTAGTGAAGATGCACATTGCACAGGATTGCGCTAAAAATATAAAGAAAAGAAAAATGGAGAGATATGAAAGTGTTGAAATGGGGTGCAAGCAGGGGGAAACATACTGAAAGGCAGCTAGGGAGGTGCAGGAAGGGTGTAGGAAAGAACCATAGCTATCCATTTCTTGTACAGCAACAACTGTGCACTTTGACAGAATCTGTACATGCCATTGAACCCTCACCCCCAGAGAGAAGGTGGAGGACAACAAACTGCATGGCATGCCAATTGGACCAAATTATGTGTATCCAGTGGACACGTGCAAAATGGAAAGCTGTGTATGGGACAATATTTTTTTGGGACAGGTGCCCATTTTTTTTAAGGTGAGAGTGGAATGGTGGGGAAGGGACATAGGTACATGTGGGGGAGGTAAGCTGGGTAGGTGAGGATGCATTTTCAGACAGAAAAGACAGCAGACAAGGGCAGTGTTTGACACATGAGGGGGGTGAACACCTTGGATAGGGAGGGTGTTGTGGAATCTAAGTCCAATGTGCCTCCACAAATCAGCAGGATGACTTACATCCCCACCCATGGGACTATCAGCACTGCTGCATCACTGCCCCACAGATGGCAGTGGTGGAAGCTGGGAACCAGGTGAGACTGCTGCATCAGGTTGGCCAGCATTTCCTTGATCCACCACAGGTGGAGGTCAAAACCATGGTTGACTATTCTGCACACCAAAACTGACAGCTCAGTCAGGGTGACAACTTCCCACCACCACCACTCCCAGCGGGGGGCCCAGCCCCATCCCGTGGATCGGTGCTACCTAACGCCACAGTTAGTGCAGGAGCAGCAGAAGGAGCACCACTGGTCAGGGTCCCAGACATGCTGTAACCCATTGCCACAGCTGGAGGAGACAATGAAGGCGGATTAACTGGAACTGGCCTACCTTGATGTGCTGTGGGAAATGAGGTATAGCAATAAGTTAAGGTTAGTAATAACCAAACCATTATTAGTATTAATAGAATGTAACATCATATTTATGAATTCAAATACATATTAATGTATATTATGTGTAACATAACATCAAGTAACATAACAGTCAGTATGTTAACAACATGCCAGTAAGACGTAAACGATAAAGCAAACAAAACAGTTTAACAAAATATGTTAATATTGAATCATAATAAAACATAACAATAATAAATTACATTTTATCAAAATATAGTTAGGTTAACAAAATATGTTAATATTAAATCATAATGATAAATAATAATAAATAAATGAAGATAATGGGTGGGGAGAGAGGGAGAGACAATCCATTACTGACAATGCAGACTATATCCCTGAAAAAACTGATAATAAATACTGTACAGGTGTGTAGTGTCAGTTTTGAGTACAGTGACTGCAATTCTCATATAGCTGATGTAGCGCATACATAACTCTCATGCTGTTAGCACAGGTCAGTATGGTATGGTCAAGCAATAACAAATGCAGGTACACAACTATACAGAAAAGTTTCACATAATGTGGACTTGCATAACTAACAAGGTGATTTGTAAGCAGATTTGGTAACACATTGCAATCCAGGTAATCATTTTTCTGGTAATCCTGTGACAGCTAGATTAGGAAGTTTTAATTACATTATGAGAAATCGTGACACTTGAGAGGCATGCTTGTGTATAGTACATGAACTAGACAGCAGTCATGCCTTAGTTGGCAGGCATGGGAATAGAACCCAATAGCTGTGACTGCAGAGAATATCTGCAAATAATGTAACAAGTGACTGCAGCAACTTAGTACAAACATGCAAGGAAGGCAGCCATACTGGAAATATTTACACATATTTATTTAAGAATCAACAATGCTGCTTAACACTTTATTGGTATTACCTATAAGTGTCTGTGAAATCTAAACACAATATCTGCTCATAACATGGGCTACCACATCCATATACCGTTTGTTCCTGGAGTGACAGAAAGTGAGAGCATTATGTGACTGATACTGGCCTGGAGATAACCTTGGACCATAGTATGAGTTGAGCAATACATGTTACAGGACGCTCGTTTTGCATTCTAGAACTATTACAGAGTTATACTTGACTGCAGTGACAGTAGAGCACACATGCATGGAATACAGCCATACTGCATATATTAAGACAGATTTATTTAGGAATCAAGAATGCTGCTTAACACTTTATTGGTATTGCTAATAAATGTATGTGAAGTCCACACACAATATTTGCCCATAGAATGGGCTATCTCACCCATATACCTTTATTACCTGGAGTAGGAAGAACAGAGAGCATTATGTTCATAGGTTCATAGGTGTGTACTAAGCTAATAGCCCTGGAGCCTTTACAAGCCTAGCCCATAGAAGTGCCCTGGCATTGTGCCACCCGGTCTTAGTTTCCAGTGTCTCTATCAAGTAGAACCAGTGAAGTGATCCCCGGGGTGAACTTTCCATTACCCATCCACTCATCAAGACTTCTCTTGAAGAGGGTCAGTGAGGTGCTCTGCTTGACATGTATTGGAAGTCTATTCCAGAGCATTGGTAGTCTCTGGGTGAGGAACCTGTCCCTCCAGCATGTTCTGTTGATTGTGGTAATGAGGTTGAGGTCTCTGGACCATGTGGTGCAGAGGGACTGGGATTTCTTTAGATGCAACATTTCTAACAGAGCTGGGTCAGACATGGCTTTGTAAATCAAGCAGAGATCACCTCTAAGTAGGCAATATGAGACAGAGAATAGCTGAAGTCTTTTGAGTCTGTCCGTATAGGACATGTGTTTAATGTCTATGATCCTCTTTGTGAGGTATTTCTGTGGCCTATCCAGCTGTTGCTGGTGTCTAGTGAGGTACATGCCAAATGGGGCATTATACTCTATGATTGGTCTAATGAGGGAAGAGTAGGTAGAGACGATGACCTCTTTCTTCCTGGATGCAAAACCCTTGGTAATGAGATGTGCCACATAGACGGACTTTTTGATCACAGTGGCAATGTGGTGGTTGAAGGAGAGGTTGCTGTCAACCTGCATCCCCAGATCTCTTATAATGCCTTCAGTGTTCAGTGGGCCCCCATCAATGTGGTAATTAGTGGGAACTGAGTTTTTCCCAAAGGGGATGACGATGCATTTTTTGCGTTAATCTTAAGGGCATGGTTTTGACACCAGTCATTGGTCTCAGTGAGGCTTTTCTGTAGGATGTCTGCATCACTTGGGAAGTTAATAATGGTTCCCAGCTTGCAGTTGTCTGTGCACTTGGTTAGCCAGAGTCCCTTTGTGTTTGCCTGGACTTCTGAGAAGTAGATGCCAAACAGGAGAGGACCCAGGACTGATCCCTATGGGACTCCACTCATGACTGGTCAGCAGTCTGAATTGGAGTTGCTACTTTCACACTGTGTGTTCTATCTGTGAGTCAATTTGCAACCCACCTAGTGATATAGGGGGTGATGCCTAGTTTGTTGAGTTTATCAATAATTTCCAAGTGAGGAATGTTATCACAGGTCTTGGCAAGATCAAGGTAGGCTGTATGCACTGCCTTACCTTCATCCACAGACCTGGTGACTGACTCAAGAAGTCAACCAGGTTGAGCACGCATGAGCTCCCTTTCACAAAGTCAAATTGCATGGGGTCTAGAGTTTTAAAATTTCCTATATCTTTGTTAATCAAGTCCCTGATGATGCACTCCATAGCTTTACATATCAGACTCGTCAGGCTAATGGGGCAATAATTCCCAGGGTATGTAGTCACTCCCCCTTTATGGAGAGGGATGACTATAGCAGTGTGACAGTCAGTAGGGACAAAGCCTGAGGTGAGGATGTGACTGAAAAGGGCAGACGGATGTGGTGCCAGTTCACTTTGTTGTTCATGTGGAACACAGCCAAGGATATTATCGGGTCCCAAGGAAGCTGTATTCTTGACCTTGGACAATGCAGCTTAACCTGCACTGCAGTAATGCTGGGTGCCTGTCATTCTTCTGGTATTCTGATTGGTCCTTTGGGGGGGGGTAAAGTTGGCTCTGAATCTGTCAGCCAGTATGTTGGCAATATCTGTTGGCTGAGTATAGGATGTACCATTGTGCAGTATCTCAGAGCAAATCTGGATATTGCCATGGAGGTTTTTGATACAGCTATAGAAGTCTTTGTGATTGTTTTTAGTGTCTGCCACAATTCTACCTTCATAGCTGGCTTTAGAGGATTTGATGAGGGATCTCAACTTTTTGTTGAGGCTAATAAGGGAGTTTGTTCAGTCTTGGGACTTCGCCTTTTTCTGCAACATTGTCTTCCTTCTGTTGCAGAGTTCAGTAATGGCAGGTGACCACCAAATTGGCTTCCTTTTTTTGGAGGAGAGCATCTTGCTTCTGTTGGGTATGGCTAGTTCCATGCATTTGTGTACATATTCGTATAGTACATTGGTGTATGATTTGACAGTCATGCAGCTATTTTCCATTGACATGGGTCATGTGAAGTTAGCCACCTCTGTTTGTAGGAGTCCAAAGTCAACTTTGGAGAAGTTTTTCAATGTGGTTACCTTTGCGAGGGGTGTGGGTGAGATGTGAATTTCCACGGTGATTAGTTTATGGTCTGATACTGGCTTGGAGGCAGCCTTGAACCATACTATGAGTTGAGCAATACAGTTTTCAGGCTATTAGTGTTGCATTCTACAGCTACTACAGTGTTACATTTGACTGCAGCAACATTACCATAGACAAGCATTGTATACAACTCTACTGAAATGGTTATGGCAACACGATCCTGCTTTACACCATTTTGCTTACTGTTATTGTTATTGTTTATTGTTTATTGCAATACAGTTGCTATTGTTCATTTATTGCACTACAGTTCTACTTGCCCATTTATTGCACTACAGCTTTTATTGTGTATACTTCATTGAAGTAAATGCTTTACTCTATCTTGCTTATTGCACTACAGTTAACATAATAAATCCATACTTACCAGACTCACAGTGCAACCTGTCCAGGGGCCCAACATGGGACTCAACATTGCAAGTCCTCTCAGCTGAAGCTGTTGGGAGAAAAACACACCATTATGCCTATCAGTTGTATAGAAATTCAGCTTGCATTTTGATAAAATGGTGGAAAACATACTTATATATTTGTGAGGCATGCCCAGCTCTTGCGTCTTGGACCCAGGTGTCCAAGGTTCCCCTCTTTCTCCTCTTCAGGTTATCATCAAGGTGACGACACTTCACACCAGTGTGGGGGATACCAGTAGAACTGGTAAGTTCCCTGGCCAACCTGTCCCAGGTCTCCGCCTTACATTCCAAGCCCTGGAAACCATCCTGCATCAGTCTGGGTTCATAATTCTTTACCAGGAACCCAGCAAAGACCCTGGACTCCTGCATATCCTATCTCTGTATCCAAAAGTTCACACCTTCTTCAACCCTGCCTGGCATATCAGCAGATAAGCAGACTCCAAAGAATGGTACAGAATTCCTACCTATTGCTCCTAATATAGGCTGTTTCCCATCCTTACACATCATTAAATGACATTCAAAAAAGTGCCATGTTGGTTAGCAGTGCTCAAACCATCCAGGCAGAGCTAAGCAAAGTGAAAACTCACACAACTGAGGTTTTAATGAAGCTTAGGACTGCACAAACAATAGTAGCCATTAGCATGTTTAAGCAGTGCTCAGCACAGCACAGCAGTGCCATATTTCACAAATCTGGTTTTAAAATTAAAAAAATATACTAAATTAAATTACAGTCATCTTATGACTGCTATGGCCTCCAACCCAAGACCTACTAAGCATTAGGCTATAACACTACCCATTTAGCTACATGTATATTATGAAAACGAGTATACCTTCACATATACTACTGGGCTACCTGTTAGTGTTGCTGAGCACCTTGCCGTACCATGCAAACACACTTAAATAGACCCAGAAATAAATAATTAATTACATCTGGTTTCTATTTTTAGATGTGTAGCAGGTGTTAGCGTCTATATGTGACTACAGTTTGGCATTGCTGCGCTCCACACTACCCAAACATATAGAGAGCAAAAATAAAATTCAGAAAAATAAAACATTAAATATTTAAAACAATTCACAGCATTTGAAAAGTAGTAGGGAGCATTACAGGGAGCCTCACCTTCTACATTACATCCACAACCACTTGAAGCTACAATACAGTTCAACTGTGTTGCCCATATCCTTATTTGGATAGGAGGAAGCTTCTTTGTTCACCAGTGAGAGTGGGGAGCTCTGAACAGCCTATCTGTCCCTTGAGGAGTGGTTCCAGCCCAGTGACCTGTAGCTTATGGGCCGTTTTGGACATTTCCTATCTCTTTCTAACCCCCTGCTTTAAAGCCAGCTTTAGCGCACTTTTGCGCTTGTAATTTAAAGTTTGTCCTGTTTTTTGCATTTACCTGTTGAGGCTACACACTCAAGTACGCTAGCCTGTGTCACATATTTACTGCATTTTCCTGCTATTTGTTGAAAAAAAGAAAAACAAAAAAAAAATTATTATCCTTGTTTCCCATCTTTCCTAACCTAGAGTAGTCCAAATACAGGCTTTGCTGTATTCTGGACTTTTGGAAAGTTCCTGTGTTGCCATTTCCTTTCTTGGATTAAGGGAGGCTTCTTTGTTCACCAGTGGCAGTGGGGAGCTTAGAGCAGCCTATCTATCCCTGGAGGAGTGTTCCCAGCACAAGAATCTGGTAGTCTACTGCCCATTTTGGGCCAATTTCTAGCTCTTTCAAATCCCCCTGTATAAAACCCGCTTTGGCAAGGTTTTTGCGCTTGTTACTACTCAGCCAAGCTCCTCGTGGTCCTGCAGGGTGGTGCTAGCAGCAGAGAGGCTAAAAGAGCGACTGCTAACCTGATAAGTGTTTTTTCCTGCTACTACCTGGGCGACTGTCCAATCTAGCTAAACTGCAAATATTTCTGCTTCTTGAACTGTTTTAAACTGCTTAAAGTTGTTTTTGCACCTGCACTTTTTAAGTTTGTCCTGTTTGTTGCATTTACCTGTTGAGGCTACACACTCAAGTGTGCTAGCCTGTGTTACATATTTACTGCATTTTCCTGCTATTTGTTGACAAAAAAAAAAAAAAAAAAATTATCCTTGTTTCCCGTCTTTCCTGACCTAGAGTAGTCCAAATACAGGCTTTGCTGTATTCTGGACTTTTGGAAAGTTCCTGTGTTGTCCATGCTTTTCTTGGATAGAGGGAGGTTTCTTTGTTCACCAGTGGCAGTGGGGAACTTAGAGCAGCCTATCTATCCCTGGAGGAATGTTCCCAGCACAAGAATCTGGTAGTCTATTGGCCATTTTGGGCCAATTTCAAGCTCTTTCAAATCCCCCTGTATAAAACCCGCTTTGGCGAGGTTTTTGCGCTTGTTACTACTCAGCCAAGCTGCTCGTGGTCCTGCAGAGTGGTGCTAGCAGCAGAGAGGCTAAAAGAGCGACTGCTAACCTGATAAAAGTGTTTTTTCCTGCTACTACCTGGGCGACTGTCCGATCTAGCTAAACTGCAAATATTTCTGCTTCTTGAACTGTTTTAAACTGTCTAAAGTTGTTTTTGCACCTGCACTTTTAAAGTTTGTCCTGTTTGTTGCATTTACTTGTTGAGGCTACACACTCAAGTGCGCTAGCCTGTGTTACATATTTATTGCAATTTCCTGCTGTTTGTTGCAAAAAAGAAAAAAAAAAGTTATCCTTGTTTCCCATCTTTCCTGACCTAGAGTAGTCCAAATACAGGCTTTGCTGTATTCTGGACTTTTGGAAAGTTCCTGTGTTGCCATTTCCTTTCTTGGATAGAGGGAGGCTTCTTTGTTCACCAGTGGCAGTGGGGAGCTTGGAGCAGGCTATCTGTCCCTGGAGGAGTGTTCCCAGCACAGGAATCTGGTAGTCTGTTGGCTGTTTTGGGCCAATTTCTAGCTCTTTCAAATCCGCCTGTATAAAACCCGCTGTAGCGCGGCTTTGCGTGATTTTGTGCATAGTGCTTCATCGAGCAGCACCGCTTATTTGGGTTTGAGCCTTGGAACTGATCTAGTTCTCATAATAAACACCCTATTCCTATGCTAAAGCCTAGCACTTGCTCACTAAAGCAATTATATAAGTCAGCACTAAAAAATTAAAAGCACTACACCCTCACAAACTCCCCTTGAGTAACTTGTTCCCCATTGGCCTTTTTTTAATTATAAAGGAATTCCCAATACTATTCTAGCATGTCTAAAGGTCAGTTGTCAATCTCCTCTCCGGTCCAGCTGGTGAACCTGGGAATCTTGAGGCAATGTTACAACTGCCTAATGTACACAGACAACCCTCTCCTCCTCCCAACAAATTCCAACACATGTGAGAGATGCAACCATATAGCCAAACTGGAGGCTAAGCTCTCTCACCTCAGTACTGGCGTAACCAGTCAGGAGGAGAAGGAAACCACACTCACTACAATTCCAGTCTCACATAGACCTACCACGACAGCAAACCAAACACATAAACACACAAAAACATACTTGGAGGCTCTAAATAAAAATCTGCCTAAGCAGCAGAGACCTCCAAAGCAGACACCCAAGCAACGCTACCCCAAAACAAAACACATGCAACACATAGCTCACAAAGCCAGTGTGCCGAACAGTCACAGCCCTTAAGGCTAAACAACACACCTGATACACTTGTAATAGGTGACTCTATCATCAGGCACACTGGCGTCCGCTCACCAGGCTGAACAAGGAGAAGGTCACGGTGAGCTGCCTATCGGGTGCTAGGATCGCCACATAACACAAGCACTCAGGTCACTCCAAGGCAAGTACAAATATGACTCAGTCATTGTCCATGCTGGTGTGAATGACCTGAGGCACCTCCCTGGACTACATGAAAAGAGACATAGAGGAGCTCTCTGGGCATGTAGCCCAGGCCGGTATGACCCTGACCTTGAGTAGCATCTTACCCTCACCAAGAATGATGCCACAGTATGAAGACAAGATTATCAATTTCAACAATTGGCTTAAGTATTGGTGTCATTCAAAGGGGATCCAATGCCTGTCAGCCTGGGATGACATGCTCGACAAGCCACAATGCTTCGCTAGGGACGGCTTGCACCTGTCACCCCTGGGCTTTCGGATATTGGCAAAGGCTCTTGCTACCCCCATAGTACACCGAACCCACAGACATTGCCAACATCCTAGCTGACAGGTTCAGCGCAAACTTCTCCCCCCCCTCCCCACCAAAAGGGCTAATATCTATCCCAGCAGAGTGCTGCTCCCCTGACATCTCAGATGCTCAGGTAAGAGCTGCCCTCTCCAAAGCAAGAAACACAGCATCAATGGGACCAGACGGTGTCCCGGGCTGCATCCTACATGAACTCCAAGAAGAGCTAAACCCAAACCTAAAACTACTGCTCAATCTCAGCCTTACTACAGGATATGTACCCAAAGAGTGGCGTACAGCAACAGTGGTCCCTCTCCACAAAGGTGGTGCCTCAACGGATCCTGGAAACTATCACCCCATAAGTCTCACTAGCTTGGTCTGCAAAGCTATGGAAAGGATCATCATGGACCTTATAAATAAAGATATTGGGGACCTACAGACACTGGATCCTACTCAGTTCGGCATTGTTAAGGGCAGATCCTGCCTCTTAAACCTGGTCAATTTCTTTGAAACAGTCACCAAGGCCATTGACAAGGGGAAGATGGTCCACACAGCCTACCTGGACCTCGCAAAAGCCTTCGATACAATACCCCACTCGTGTATTATAGATAAGCTCACCAGCTTAAATATAAACCCCTATGTCACTAGATGGGTTGCAAACTGGCTCAAGGACAGAACCCACATGGTTAGAATAGCTGGAGCCATGTCAGACTCCAAACCAGTTACAAGTGGCATCCCACAAGGCTCAGTCTTGGGACCTCTCTTGTTCGGTATATATTTCTCGGAGGTACAGGCCAACATGGAAGGACTGTGGCTGACCAAGTTCGCAGATGACTGCAAACTGGGCACCATAATAGACTCTCCAGCTGACACAAGCATCCTCCAAAAGGGCCTCATAGAAACAGACAACTGGTGCCAGAGCCATGGCCTCAAGCTAAACGCCAAAAAGTGTATAGTCATCCCCTTTGGCAAAACAAAGTGCCCACAAATTACCACATAGGTGGTAATCCATTAAGTACAGAAGAAGTAATTAGGGACCTGGGGACCCAAGTTGATAGCAATCTCTCATTTGACAACCACGTGGCCAAAGTGGTTAGAAAAACATTTTATATAGCCCACCTAATCATGAAGGGATTCACATCTAGATCAGGGGAGGTCATCGTGCCTCTTTACTCATCCCTCATCAGGCCCATAATTGAGTACAATGCCCCTTTTGGGATGTACCTTACCAGACACCTGCAGCAACTGGAAAGACCCCAAAAGTACCTCACCAACAGGATCAAGGGGCTCAAACAGATGCCGTATGCTGCCCGGTTAAAGAAACTCCAGCTCTACTCAGTGGCATACCGCCTGCTCAGAGGCGATCTGTGCCTGACTTATAAAGCCATGTCCAACCCGGAATTAATGGACATGCTGCACCTCAGAAAATCCAAATCCCATCGAGCTACGCTCGAGGGACTTGAACCTCAGCACTGAAATAAATAGGACATGCTGGAGGGACAGATTCATAACCCAGAGGCTCCTTTCACTCTGGAATAAAATCCCAGTCCAGGTTAGGCAGAGTCCCTCACTGACTCTCTTCAAGAGGAATCTTGATGAGTGGATGGGAGATCGTAGGTTTACCCCGGGTATCACTTCTGTGTCACTGTTAGACAGAAGCGCAGTATACTAACCTCGAAAAAGGGCATAGCAAAATTAATTTAAAATGAGTGGCGAAAGCCATACACACTCTGGCTAGGCTTATAAATGCCCTAGGGCAGATAGCCTAGTATGAACCTATGAACCTATGAACCTATGAACTCCCTACATGGATTCAATATCCCTGTTCTTATGTTCTCCCTCAGCAGCATGTCAACATTAATATACATAGGGCACTGCTTAGGGGGAACTGTGGTCATGTACATGGATACATTCCATGTAGGCTCCACATGGGGCCTACCAGGATTTTATTAAATCCTTGGGGAAAACAAAAAACTAAACTATAATAAGTTTCAGAATAATACTAAACACAACCCTAAATATTTTTGGACATCCATTAAAGAAATCTTAAATCTCAGCCAAAAATTCAACCCAAATCCCTTTACCCCATAACAGACCACTTGAAGCTGCAATACAGTTCAACTCTTATTTTATAGATAGTATGGCATCTCTAACCAAGGATTCCTTAACATCTAATCACAACTCTGCTCAACAGCCACATGGTACCACATCCACTTTCACCTTCAAACCTATGTCCACATCTTATATAAAACTACTCTTAAACAAACTTAAACTATGCTCTTCGTCAGCTGATGACCTTCCAAGTGAGTAGCTAAACATAGCAGCTATTAGCATTGCCTGTCCTGTCTCAGTCCTTATAAATATGTTAGTCCAGGAATCCTACATTCCCTCTTTCTGGAAAAAGTCACACATTGTCCCTCTACAAAGAAGGAAATTCAACAGACATGAATAACTTTAGGCCTATAGGGATCATTTCCCCCTCACCAACATACTAGAAAGGTGTATTGAAAAACAATTGCTAGACTATCTCCTGCTGGAACAACTCCTATCTCCTACACAGCATGGCTTCCATCCTTCCTGTAGTACTAGCACTGCCCTTCTAACCTATATAGATACTGTCAATAAAGCTAGAAATAATGGCAAACTAGTCTGCTCCTTATTTCTAGAATTGTCTAAAGGATTTGACACAGTCTGTCACAGCAAACTTCTATTTCAAATCTCCTCACTAGGTCTCTCTCAGCCCACACTTCTGTGGTTCAAATGCTACCTTTTCAATAGGTATAAGTCAGTATAATGGCACTTCATGCTCTCTCCTTACCTCCCAATTACCACCGATGTACCACAAGGCTCTATCCTTGTTCTCCTCCTCTTATAACATTTTCAATCAACACCCTCTGTGCTTCCACACAACAGGTCTCCCTAATGCAATATGTAGATGAGTCCACTGTCATTTGCACATCTGACAATATGGTACACCTGCAAAAAATTACTCAGGAATCTTACATTCGATCTGCATATGCAAAATTGCATAAGAGCAATTAAACAAAAACTAGGAATGCTTTACAGAGCCAAAAACTTTCTAACTGACACAACTAAAACTACACTTGCCACTACTTGCGTCTTCCCCATTCTTCTTTATGGTGCTCCCATCCTTACTAACCTCCAGGCTTAACAAAAATTAAAACTTGAACAATGCTATAACAAAGTTGCTAAATTTGCAGCACCTACCCCTTTCAGAACCCACCACTGTTTAGCACTGAAAAGCCTAAATTGGTTAGAACTGCCACATCAACTGACATACACACAGCTTTTTACCACTTATAAAATTACCCAGCATCCATCTGCCTGTCCAGCACTGAGAGGCATTCTACACAACTATGTTCCCAGTCGATTATTGTGATCCAGTGACTATAAACTACTGTCTGTCTCAAACTTAGCAAATCTGCTGGCCATTGTCTGTACTCATACAAGGTTGCTATGGCTTGGAACTCCTTACCTGTATCCATCAAGTCTATACCCTCCTACCCAGCTTTCAAAACTACTCTGAAAGACTTCTGAGCTAAAATCTAGCTTGGTTCTTGCTCAAAACCAGGGTAAACTATATCCCTAAAAGTGAACAAGTACCTTTTCATTCCTTATACCTACTTACTCTCCCTTCCTCACTTACTTCCTTGCTGTAGCTAATTCTCTTCCCTAACTTTATCTCTAAATATACCATAAGCCTGCTTTTCCCCTCAACTCATGTTGCATTTCCTATTTATATTAAACTAGTTTTTGTGTCATGTGTAATTAGTTATAACTATTTAAAACTGCAGCTATTTTTGTTTTATTTTTGAAGACTGTAAAATTATTGTTCTTAAAATGTTTTGTAATAATTTGGAGCTTTTCTCCCTGAGCTTCTGCTGAAAATGGGCTTCTACCCAGTTGGACTTTCCCAGTAATCAAATGTCAGTAAATAAATACATTTCTCCCTCCCTGCAAGTGGATCAGCTGAGAATCCTGAAGGGAGGGATAAATTTATTTAGTTCTACATGCTGCTGGAAAGAAGGCTCATAAGTATTTAAAGCCTTTGTTCTTGTTCATATAAAAGAAATGTAAAATACTAACACTTGAAGTGAAATTTAAAAGTTGCTGTCAGCCCAGGGAGAATTACAAGGGCACAAGAATCTACAGAGATATTAGATTCTAACATTTCTGAGCTGAAGAAAAATCCCAAGAATGTAGATTTGATAAGGTGAATGATCCTTAAATATAAGGTAAACATTTGTGTGACATGCTATTAAAACATACTGACATAAAGCTGTGGATCTGTACAGAATAAGTATATATATATTACAAAGCTAAAAGAGCAAACTTAAGATAATGAGGTGTGTAAGAAAAAAAAAACTGAGTCAACCAGTAATCAAAAATGAAAAATCAAGTCAGCAATATGTTTCAACAGTAATGCATGTAGAAAAAAAAGAGTCACATGAGAATTCCAAGGGGAGAGCAGAGATGTCTATATAGTATATAGCAGGTATGGTTCTAAGCATGATAGGAAAAGTTGTTCTACATTTAATGAATCTCATAGAATTTATGCTAAAAGAGTACGTATTGATAAGTTGTAGTAAAATGAAAGTGAGTGGGCCCGATTCCAAAATACTTGTTCTCAGTAAGGAATATTGTCCAACAGGGTGTGTGTTAATGTGTAACTAATGCCTGCCCTGGTTGTCAGTGTCATAAAGCCCAATAGAGGGCCTCTGCAGCCCCGGAAGGGCATTAATTACACATTAACACACACCCTGTAGGGCATTATTGCACATAGAGAATGGGCTCTCTGTAAAATTGTTGGTTTTACTTACTTATTTTTTTTAAGTACTTTATAATATTTTTTTGTATATTTTGATGTAAAATATTTCCTCCACCCTAATGTTTCAAACTTTCTGTAGTATATGTTAATGATGTTGGAGGAAGTATTTTACATCAAAAATATATAAAAAAATAGATTACTTGAAAAAGAAATAAGTAAGTTAAACACAACAATTTTACAAACAGCCCATTCTCGCTCTCTGTCTCTCTATATATATCCCATACACAGTCACCTTTGCTTTCATGCATGCATTCACTCACACAAGATCACTCTCTCTCAATCTCACACACACACACACACACACACACACACACACACACACACACACACACACACACACACAGTCACTTCTGCTTTCATACATGCATTATCTCACACAAGACCGCTCTGTTTCTCTCTATCTCTGTCATACACACACAGTCTCCTCTGCTTTCATACATGCATTCACTCACACAAGTAGACAGAAAAATAAACACACACATACACATGCGCACACACACACACACACACACACACACACACACACACACACACACACACACACACTTCTTTCTGTTTTCTTTTTACACTTTCTAAACAGAAAAACGCTGCTTAGTGAGTGTAAAAATAATGTCAGCCACTAGCTTTTTATCAGTCCCAGCTCCACTGCAGCTTGATATGCTACCATGAAGTGGCAGACTCGTTTTTCAATGGGCATTACTTGTACATTAATACCCTGCTGGAGAATTAGTTCTCCAATCAGGGTTCTGATGTACAGTTTGCTCATTTTCTAATTGTAAGTAACCACATACATTGAGAGCAGGTCTTTTGGAATCTGGTCCACAGTGTAAGCCTGTTTATAGATAAACTTTACACCAAACTAAGTCATTTAATACTAACAGCAAATCTTTCAGAATTAGGGCAGACTTATACAGAGAAGAACTCTTTGGAATCTGGCCCAGTGTGTTCACATGAAGGTGTAAGTTACTGAACAGAAATCTGAAAATGTTTTTTGCTAGCACTATTAAAA
Organism: Protopterus annectens; assembly: GCF_019279795.1. Classification (NCBI taxonomy): domain Eukaryota; kingdom Metazoa; phylum Chordata; order Ceratodontiformes; family Protopteridae; genus Protopterus; species Protopterus annectens. The sequence goes on along the minus strand of NC_056737.1, from coordinate 1,309,469,891 downwards.
TGAAAACAGTTGCTATAATGAAATCTGGAAATGCCTCAGAAATTCTGATAAAATCTATAAATCATAAATCACCAACTAAAAACATTTTATCTCACTTATATGAGGCATTTAAACTAGATCTTGATAATATATCAGATAATTATTGGAATTATTTCTCCTTAATTAATGATCATCCCCCAATAGAGAATGATAAATCACATATTTTACAATCTGCTAGTGTAACCACATCTTCACTAAGATGGAAAATTTTCACATGGAGATATTTGCATAGATCTTTTATAACCCCACTTTCTTTAAGCAAATTTAATAAGACAAAATGTTAACTGCTGGTGGTATAATATTGCTGTTAATGCTGATTGGGCCCATATGGTATTTGATTGTACAGAATTAAATAATTTCTGGAGAGACAATCACTTTTTACAAGCAATTTTCACAGATAATTTTTTACTCTCAAAACCTCTAGTTTTGTTTAATTGTATTACAGAAACGAATCAGCCTCTACTCTGGTCCATTTTATCAGTAGTCAGGAAAATGGTTGCAAGAAACTAGAAGTCTAAATTATCTCCCTCAGTAAATTAATTAAAAAATCAACTTTTTGAAGTTTGTAATTTAGAGATATTGACCAAAAGAGCACGATCCTCCAGGAATACTACTGTAAATAATATGTGGAAGAAAGTTTATGACTTGTTAGATAAGTAATTAAATAGCAATGTATCAATAGTTATAAGAAATTTATTTGCTAATATTTATCTATAAAAAGTGTCATTGTATATAGTTTAAATGTGTTTGTTTTTTTCTTTACTGTCATTTGTAAGCATATTTAAAATTGTACTTAACTCAACATAATGTTTGCTTTATCTATTTTATTTCAATAAAGCTGTTTAAAAAAAAAAAACAAAGAATGCTTAGAATTAAAATGCAGAAATGTGTAATTTAAACTAGACATGGGTACCAAATATAATATTTTGAATCAGCATCCCTTTAGAACATTGTTGAACCAAGGCATCGAAAAGAGAACAGTGTGGACATTGCTAACATATTCTGATAAATAAGTAGTACAGTAGGTTAACAACTATTGACCGAAATTGAACATATATAAAAAAATCACAAAAGCTTAGAGTGAAATATATTAATTCACACAATATTTTGGGATGTTTAGTCTGTGAAAAGTTAAGAATAGCAAAACTGTTCCACAGCATTAAAAATAATCTGTATATATACAAGCTCAGGCAGTCACAGAAGAGCATCTCATACACCATGCAGAACTGGAGTTGGACATTTGTCAATTACCATGCTCTCAGCGGACAAACTGTCAATGCGCTATGGTTTGTTATACTTTGTCGATCATGGTAAATGGAGATATTGCGTTACAGTGTTATTAGGATATGTCTCCTTTTCCCCTCTATTGTGCAGTTTCAGAGTTTGATGAGTCAGACTTCCATGGCGAGCAGCCCTGTCAATTCCTTGTCATCATGATCACAGAATCATAATCACATCCTTCAAAACTGCAATGATTTATTCATAGGTTTGGGAAGTTTGCCATTAGAATAGCAAATGTAAATAAAACTTGATGGTACATAATAAATGGCACAATGAAAGTACAAGTAGCACTCAAGATTAGAAAAAAAATGAGTAGCACACTGCACCTATAATATTTTCAGAATATTTTAACACAATGTTATCTTGTCATGGTAAGTCTATAAATTATCTGCCATGTTTTAATGCCATTTTATTATCAAAAATGAAAAGTAATGAAAAAATAGAAAAATACATGAATTAAAATGAATGGAATGCTTAAGCATCATTAAGAAACATTTATATCTAAACAGAATGGGTTAATATATCATCACTATTGCAAAGAAAGATAAGATTGACATTTGTTTTGATCTGCAGAATTAGTTCTACTGATATGATTGAAAGAGACCATTAGTCATTGCTTACAGTTGAAGAAGTGGGTACAAGAATGCCAAATGCTAAGTTCTTTTCAGTAGTAGATAGCATCCCTCTTAACTTAGTGCAATAAATCTGGACAAAGCCTAAAACAATGGTGGTGGTGGGGGGCAAATACCCAAACATAGGGACATATTTTAAATATTGCTCTTATACACTTAAAAAGTTGCTAGACTAAAAGGATTTGGTGAACATGCATTTTCTTGCATTTTTCTGAAGGATATGAAGTCTGAAACTTAAATGTATGTCATTATTTTGTTACTTAGCTCCTCAGTGATTTAACAGAAGCCCACAAATTTTATGAGGAAGAAATCAAAAATATGAGGCAAAAATCTGGACTTCTGCAAAAATCTGGACAGTTGAGAGGTATGCTAGATAAAATCCAGGAGTTCAGTCAGATAAGCTACCCCTTCAGTACTATGGCCAAGTATGCTCAAGAAACAAAGTAAACATTTCCCCAAGCCATCCCTTCAGTAGTTACAGCAAATATGCACAAGCACCAAAATGAAACATTCCTCCTTCAGTGATCCCTTCAGTAGTTTCCCTAAGTATGCCCAAACACTAAAATGAAACATTTCCCACACCAATCCCTTCAGTAGTATGTCCAAGTATGCACACGCACCAAAATGAAATGTTTCCCTAAACAATCTTTTCAGTAGGCGCAAGCATGAAAATTAAACATTTCTACTGCTGATTTCTTCAGGAGTTTCACCAAGTATGCACAAGAATAAAAATGATACATTTCCTCTTACCAATCCCTTAAGCAGTTTCACCACATATGCATAAACACTTCACTGACACCAGAATGAAACATTTCTCCCAGTGACCCATTCAGTAGTTTGTCCATGTATGCACAAGCACTTCACTGACATCAAAATGAAACATTTCCCTCAATGACCCCTTCTGTTGTTTGTCCGTGGATGCATAAGCACTTTATTGACTCCAAAATGAAAGATTTCCCAAGTGACCCCATTCAATAGTCTGCCCATGTATGCACTAAAATACAATAAAATATTTTTTTAAGTATACTCAATAATTCTAACTCCTTTTAGTATGTAATGCAGTACCCTTTTTCCCTTACCCTCGCAATTCCATATTCTTATGGTAAATTGTTACTTACTGGCATAAATATAGACCCATTTACATGTTTAGTATGCAAATGAGCACATTTTAGATTCATCCCTATGAATCCTACTGCTATGCAATCATATAATGCCCCCTATCTGCATATTAGCTGCCCCCTATCGCTTATACCTTACGCATATTATGTTTTTGCGGTAGGGAGGTGTGTTTAATAAAACACGTCTACATTTTCATAGTCATCCTAAAAGAATCTGATTTGAAAAAACACATAGTGCCACTCTTCGTGGATTACCTCTACAAAAATGCAAAGCCCTGGACTATGAATACTGGCCTATGTCTCTAAAATGCTGTTACAGCAATATTTTCTTTGAAAATTTGTACATGAAAAGAGTTTTGAACTCCTCAGCTCATTCCTTCTAGTATCATCTCTAGGTGTTTCTGTATTTGCCTCCTACTGACACCTCTACGCATCAAAATGTTCTTGTTTGTATTTGCATTAATAATGCTAAAACTATGTATTAAGCTTGTATGATGGCAAATAAAACTGTATTGATATTTGACCTCTGTGTAGTGCAGCTCAACAGATATTTAATATTGTTTGCAAACTATTTATCTGTATTGTAATAATTTTTGTATTAATCTAAAAAAAACTTAACAATCAAATAACACTGATAGGTTAGCCTTATGTGAAAGCTCACAGCTGTAAGAAGAATATACTGTCGGCAGTATGTGTTGCTTGAATGGTTACTGACACGTCATAAACTGTTTACCTAATATTGCACAATAAATATTTACTGTGTTTATTGTGATTTATAAAATCCAGTTTAAGACCTGAAACTAAATTAATTCAACCTCTGTAAAGATATATTTTTGCTGAATTGTTTGCCATTTACATTTTAAAAAACATGGCACTAGAGATAAGAACATTTTTTTGAATTGTGAGATGATAACTTTATTTTATTTAAAGGCTCAGGCCGCACCCATTACAAGTTAGATTACAAACTCAAAAGATTTCCATTCAAGTGAATGAGTTAAGACACTAGTTACATGAAATCCACAAAACAGCGCAGAACACCAAAATCCAAGAAGCACGTTTTACTGTACAATTAGGAGCCAAGAGTCTAACTACTTGGGGTTTTGACTCCTAATTGTCATACAGTAGAATGTGTTTCTTGATATTCACCAGCCTTAACATATTATGATCTGAATGAACTAGCTACAATGCAAGTACCTGCCCATCAGAATAGTACAGCTGCTTTGATCCTTCAAAATTTAGACTAGTTTCTATGATCAAAGCAAATTACAGATACATAAAAATAAAGACATTCTCAGATGGCAAAAATAATCTCTTAGTAACTGAGAATTAGGAAAAATTAAATTAATATGTATATTGTAATGAAGTTCAGGTGAGAGCAGACCACAAAGACTTAACTTGTTCAGTCCTGAACAGCAGAAGGTTAATCACCTTATTTCCTGAACTCTTCTCCATCTGGAAAGTCCTCTCCTCCAAAATTCTTTTTGGCAGCATAGCTCATATAACTTATGAGATCTCACAAATGATTCAAGTAACAAAAATGTGAAGTGTAAGACATCTTCACTAGACAATTGACTATACTTTGGTATTAGCATGAAAGGTCTGTCTGGTGATGTTGGTTTTATATTTCAGATTTTTGAAAGAAAATGGTCAGTTATGTCTATAAATTTTTTTCAGTACAGACAAAAGGTATTTTTAGAAGAATTGTTCATCTGCCTGAGGGTTTTTCCTGTGGGCAGCACACTGCTGTTTTGTGATACTGCACATATTGTATTCAAACTGCAACTATAATATTTTCACAATATTTTAACAATGTTAGCTGTCTTAGAAAGTCTTCACATTATCTGCCATGTTTTAATGCCATTTTAGTAACAACAAGTGCTTGCATATGACATCTTCAGTATCCCAGTGTCACACTCCATTTTGCATTATTTATGTACCTAAGGAAAATATGTCATATTTTAATAACATTTTGCAGCATCTCCTTTATGATTCCTGCCTTGTACATCCTTTGCTGACCATTGCACTGAATATGCTTAAAATTGTATTAACTTGCAGATGCAAACTTGCAGTCTAAGTTATCAGTATGTAATGGCACTAGGAGTTCAGAAATTATACTTAAAAAACATTGATGCATGTACTTGTCTTAGGACTACATGGAAGTCTCCTGTTGATAGGAATAAACTCTTAAAGGATGCAGAGGAGCTTTGCTTTCCTAATGACTATACCTTTTAGGAAGCAAAGAATTAAAAAGCATATTCAGAAAGTCCTTGTCTGAGACTTCCACAAGACTGCAGTGTTTATTATTTAATTGATAAAACCATGTCCTGAAAGTAAGATATAAACTACACAAGACACTACATACAGTATTGAACTGGTCATGTTTTCTATTAGAAGAAAAACTATTAATTCTACAGAAAACACTGCAGCTATCAATCACTGAAGAAAATGTAAAAGAATTTCAAAGGTGTATCGACACTGACTTAAAAAGTCAGTTGTTGAAAGATAGCTGAATGATATGATAGCCTGAGCAAAATTGACTGATAATGACAGAAACCCATTTTTTTTTTCTTCCAAGGAAGAAATAAGCCATGCCCATGGGTTCAAATCTGGCAAAATAATAGTTCCCAATCAGATGAGAAGAGAAATACTTGACAAGATACAGAAATCATTTCTGGGAACACTAAAATGCAAGGGATGAGTAAGACATGTAACACGTAGACCAAAATTTCAACTTAGAACAGATAGCACAGAGCTGGGGCATCTCCCTTGTGCACCATAAAACCTATCATAAGAAAAATGATAAGATGCATTTACCAGTGGAGATGAGTGAGCAGCGGTTTGTTCCAGATAAAAAATGCTGCCTATCTTATGTGTGCCAGTTACCTTTCAGTTCCTAGAAATAATTAAATGGACAGACATAAAAGTACTGTATTACTAGTGCATTAAAGTCAATACTCCCAAGACAGTGGATACGTGATGTTGTCATATATAATAATGGCACTCTATCTAAAGGAGAAGTGGAGAGAACCAAGGAAACTTTGAAAAACATCCTTAGAAAACAGAAAAAGCTATGAGGACTGATAACTTGCCATTTTAAAATATTGAAATTCTCTGTTGTAAAGACTCAGTCTCTCACCACCTCAACTGTTAATATGCAGAAGGAACAAAATCAGATTACTTCTTGCACCTAAGCTTACGATGCCTTAAAAACACAGAGCAAAGTACATGATTGAATGAAATCATCAGAGGCACAAATACTATTGTGACAGAAGTTGCAGAAGAGTGGAAGGTTTGCAGGATGGAGGCAAACTTAGAATGCAAATACACGGCTAAAGTCCATAGCCTGGAGCTGACATAGTTGGAAAAGCAGCCAGATCAATATATTGCGTTGTTCATGGGGAAGACAGAAAGCTTTGTTGAAAAAGGAGAATAAATGTATGGAAGATAAATTTATTGAATCAAAGATCCAGGAAGATAGGGATGCAGAGGTGTCACACCCACTCCTGTTGCAAAGAAAATGGAGCCAGTGGGAACTACAACAGTTGAGTGGTTTAAACAGAGACATCTGAAGTTATGTCCCCAAATAAAGCTGTAGAACAGTAACAGCTATATGAAAAGCAAGACCACATTTCAAGAGTAAATAGTCTTGTATGATTTTCTTGTTACAGAAATCCGTTGTAGCATCAGACAGATACAGAGATTTTCCAGAGATAAAAGTGATTCAAAAGGACTGAAAAGTTTCATGTATAAAATATGTTTGTGAAGGGAATATGTTGATTGATTGATGTTTGTGTGAATGCTAAACGAGTGAAGAAAACTGGGCAAAGCATCTTTTACACTGCAAAAATAAGTTTCCTATGCATTTCACTGAATGTTGCTTTGGCCATTTTTTTTATCAATCAGCACTGGACTAAAAAGTTGTTGATCAGTTTTCATAAACTTATTTGTGAACATGTTCAGATGTCTGATTTTGATATAACATTTACATGACATGCTAAGCATGGATGAAGTTGATTGTAAAATGATCTACTCAATGTAATGTATGTTATTTACAGACACACACATGCACTCACACACACACACATGCACTCACACACACACACCCACACACACACACACACACACACACACACACACACACACACACACACACACACACACACACGACTGTTACAAAAGTGCAATATGTGTTCCAGTAGTGATCAACACTAAAAAGCATGATTCCACATGAGGTCACTTATTACGGTATCAAACAGGGGAAAACTGCTATGAAATAGGTGACTTTCCATTTATGTTCTAATGTGTGGGACTGTCCATCTGTGTCCGTCCTATACCTGCTACTATTATAGACTAATTGCATGATTGCTATAGCTTGTACTTTGAAGAATACTTTAAGATACCACAGAGAGACAGTCTCAATCTTTTTTATATCTGGAATACAAGAATATTTTAAAGATAAGACTAGATTTTGGAATTACACTACAGGCTGCCTCTCTTTTTGTTGAGAAGCCTTGATAATCTAGTTTTGCCTGTCACTCCTTATAGCACTTCAGGCAGAAGTCTTTTCTGGAGTCCTTTGACCAACAGAATTAAAATCAAGATCATCCTCAGCTAAATGTGGAACAGGACCTCTAACTGGGAGCATCTCCTCTTGGCTCTGCAAGAGTCCAGATGTGCCTCCCTACCCAATGACAGATGTATCAGTTGCCAGGACCTGAGAGGAGTGTGTCTGCAAATGTGAACTGCTTCATTCCTATAGGTAGAAGTGGTCTCCCAATAAAACTCTGACTAGACAGGTAAAGACAGGAACTCACGTATTCAAAGATTCCATCATTTCATCCTAAAAATCACTCTAAAAATGAAATCTCTAGTTTAAAGAACCCTAAGGGTCACTACCAAAAAAGTCCACTTTATCTACAGCTATGGGGTCATGAGCCTTGCACATTGTTCTGCACAAGAGCAGAGCCTCTGTATGACAGATTTTCCATGAGAATGAGAGCAGCCCTTACTCCAGTTCTCATAGAGTCATTAAAGTTACTTGATGTCAGCATCCCAGTACTCATAAAGAACACAAGAGAGAGTTATGTTTTATACTGTACAACAATAGTATCTCTACAGAACCATTCCATCTGCTTGAGTAAAAGAAAACTATATATATATAATGTCCAAAGTGCCCTCTATACCCCTCAAACTGTTAGAGCAGGAAATAAGGTAAAAACCACAAATAATAGGGAAAAAGGCCCAAAAGTAAGGACACCTTTTAAATATTGCACTTACAAAGGTAGAAAGTTGATTGATTAACAAGCATTGCATTAGCATGAATTTTCTGAATGAGATGACATGTGAAATTCAAATGTCTGCCATTATTTTCTGATGTCATTTCTCAATGATTTGCCATTGATTTTCTGGAAACCCACAATGGTGTGTGAAACAGACTAAAAATATACAAAAATCTGGACAGTTGAGAGATATGGTGCCCTATCATTCTCAGGCACCATATCTCCCCTGAGACTACATAAAGAAACATTTCTGAATCAGGGCACAATACAAGTGTATGCACATATATTGACAAGCCATTCCTTTGCTTCCTCACCAGCAGCAACACCAACAAGCAGAACAACCCTGGGTTACCTTGAGTTTTCCACACACATATATCAACCACTGTAAATGTTGTAATATAGGATGTTGTGTTCTCCCTTATGGACTGGGCCAATCAATGTGGTCTCAGGCTTTCTCATCCAAATGCAAATAGGGTTAATAAAAGTATTGCTGTTACACAACTCGGCTAGTAAACAGTATTTGTCTGCTAGGCTACTAGCCTCAGATGATGCTATGAACCAATGTGACTATGCAGGCCTCCCAAGTTGTTGAACACATGGTTTAGTTAAGTCATCTAGTATAATTTCACATGTAGTCTTACATAATCTTTCTTCAGCTGTGGCGTGTGTATAAAGTTATTTGATCTATAGTCCATAAACCCAGATATGTAGGGGTTCTAAACTCACTGCAGTTAACTGTGTGTGTGTGTGTGTGTGTGTGTGTGTGTGTGTGTGTGTGTGTGTGTGTGTGTGTGTGTGTGTGTGTATAAACAAAAGGGGGAGTGTGTATCTCAATCCAACTGTCCTCCAAACTCTTGTCCTTCACATGACCTGTAGTCCTGTTAAAATCAGATTTGTGCTGTGACATGTGTGTTAAGTACTCTATCTGTAGTATGTTAACACAGATAGGCAGGGGTTCTATTCTCACTGTAGTCAATTGTGTGTATGTGTATGAGCTGTAGGTGGATGTTACACAGAGCATTTTAAAGCAGTCTGAGGAACACAGCCCTCTTGTCTTCAACAGACACTGATGATGTCATCAGGAATATCAGATTATTGGATATGTATGTCACAACAGACCATGGTTGCACACTGACCTGAGAGATGGATAGATGTCACAACATCTTACGTAAGAGACATTTGCAATGCTGATGGACAGGTTGACACATTAGATCACATAAGAGTTCCCATGGGCTATGATTTTTGTGGATGATATTATGATCAGTATTGAGAGTAAGGAACAGGTTTATTAGACCCTGGGAAGGAGGAGATATGCTCTGCAGAGGAGAGTAATGAATGTCAGCAGGACTAAGACAGAATATATGTTTGTGAATGAGAGGGAGAATACAGAAATGGTTAAGATCCAGGGAGTCCAGTTAGCAATGGCATATGATGTGAAATACTTTGGATAAACAGTTCAGAGTAATGGTGAGTGTGAAAAGATAGGTGAAGAAGAGAGCATGTAAGGTAAAGTGGGTGGAGAAGAGTGTCAGGACTGAATAGTGACAGATGGGTACCAATAAGACTGAAAGGAAATGTCTACAACATGGTAGTAAGACCAGCTATGTCATATGGATTGCAGATTGTGCCACAGACAAAAAAACAGGTGTCATAACAGGTGTTGGCAGAGTCCCAGATGTTACAGTTTGTATTATATGTGCTGAGGATGGGCAGAAGTAGTAACCACATATTAGAGTGTCAGCTCATGTTGTACGGTTTGGAGACAAAGACAAAGTGGTGGGATTATGTTGGTTTGGACATCTGCTGAGGAATGATGCTAGGTATATTGAGAGAAGGATGCTAAGGATGGAGGAGCCATGTAAGAGGAAAATAGGAAGGCCTAAGATAAGTTTTATGTATGTAGAGAAAGAAGACGATTGGTGTGACAAAGCAAGATGCAGAGGACAGGTAGAAATGGAAGCAGAAAATCCGCTGTGGCGAGCCCTAATGGTACTATCAAAAAGAATAGGAAGAAGAGGATGACATCTGCATTTGGAGAGACCCCATCTGTACACATGTGGCAAAAGTGTACAGTAGGAGTAGCTATTTGAAGGTTAATGTGTCTGGACTCAATTTGTGCTTTACCAGTGTGCCTTTCTGTTACCTGCTCTGGATTGTGTGCAGAGGTCATACCACTTTGCCCTCATACATGCAGAAATGTCAATACTATTGCTTTCATATAAAAATGGCTGTTGTTATGTAACAAAGCAGATGTAGCTGTTAGAACCTCTGTTGCATAACAAGTGGCAATTTACCCACTTACATATAAATAACAGCGATATTGATCCACCTTATGAAGGACCTCATAATGTACACCCCAAAGATTACTCACCTGAAAATAGCAGTCAGATCACATAAACACTTCATCTTTGCATTCTCTATGCAGATACCAGGTTCAAACCACCCATTATCACCTAGCATTTCCCCTCCATTTCACCTGCTAGCATAGTGACATGGGTTTTGTGACTCAGGATAGTTAATGCCTCATGTGCACTGAGTAGTCTGCATCTCCTACTTCACTGAAGTACAGATTTCAAGAGATCCCCCTACAGCAGGAATCTGGAATCTGTGCTCTCTTGCTTCCAGAAGGATAACACTAAACAGGTTGTCCGCTCACTCACCTTGACTCCTACTCATATTATGCACCCAACACAAGCCATCATGTGCCGAAGTACTCCACATAAACCATCCTAAACAGCAGACACATCCTAAACACAATCAGGCTATAATTGGACAATACACAAGAGACATATCATCACCACTGTCTCACCATAGAAGTGCTCAAGGCAATGGGCATGTATCCCAAAGGTTTTCATGATAGCTGTCTGTATAGTGAGCTCTACAGATGCCCCACTCAACAGCTTAAACAAGGATAAGTTTAGTGTCAGCTGGGTGGCAGAGATAGTCATTACAAAGCACATGCAATTAAGTCTCTCAGCAGCAAGCCCCACTCTTAATCCAGCATACTTCATCTTGGTATGCACAACTTGAGATGAGACTATATGAAATATATGATCACAGACATGATTGAGCTATCTAAATATGGGTCTAAGCCATGTATGTTCCACTACAGGCCAACAACACAGTAGAGGAACTGTAAGACCTCTGGCAGCCTTGAGTCAGATACAGAGCCAAATACAGTGAACTCATCCCAGTGGAATATAAGGTATGTGTTTAACCAAGTATGTTAGCCACAGGTACACTTAACAGACTACCAGGGGACATGCTATATATTGCACTACTCTCCAGTAATGTGTGCCATACATCACAGTCATTTACACAAGAGAACAACACCTGGGGAAGAGGGCAAGATCTACATTAACCGTATGGTCTACCACTTGAACAACTGCCTAGTCATGTGAAATGTCATGGGAATCATGCAGAATGCATGTGCTGCCAACCCTTGCAGTTAGCATGACTTGCATATGTGCTCCATTCCTGAACTGCACTAGGTGTGTGCTATGAGGGATATCTCCAAGGTTCACTTAGGTGTGGATGTATGCTATGCACTAGAAGTATGGCTGAGGAAACCCATTGGACACACACACACACACACACACACACACACACACACACACACACACACACACACACACACACACAAAGACTGTAATGAGACGTAATGAGTCAACAGTCCAACCATTAATTCCATACAGCATGTTTTTAGCTACTGCACTCACAGTGCCAGTGCCTACATACCTCTGTCTGATGGTACCATTACAATCCACTGACATGTCCTTCAATGCTCATAGTATGTGCTATTCTACCCAAGTTAATTTAGTGAAAGCATCTGTAGCAGGATCATCAAGGGGACAAGGAACACATCCTACTGACAATGCCAAGGTCACCACAGCCACATGCCAATAATGACCCAGGGGATGGACCAGCAGCAGGTGTGGTTGTAGGCAGACATAACCATGCTCAGTGAGTCCTTGCATTGGGTATGAGACAAGCCATAGCACACTGACTCATTACCTAGGAACCTAAAAACATCCTTCTACATCACTATACTTCAGTACTAGAGAAGCATTAGAGATAATAGTTCAGCAGTAAGGGTACACATTGCAGTTTCGGACTTCTCAACCCTACCTAAATCAGAAAACAGGCAGGATACTAAACATTTTCAGTAACCATACCAATGTAGTCTTATTAGTGCCATAGCAGGAACACAACTTTCCCCCGCTAACCCAAAAAGAACAGTCAGTGCTTGTTTGTGACATCCAAAATGGCTTTCCTTATTTGGCAACTGCATATCATATTATTCCCAGTTAATATCCTTTGACATTATAAATGCAATGATATAGAATGTTATACACTGTATATCAGAGTACTGGACAGATAACTGCTGAATGACCTAGGAACACTGATATGTAAGACACTGCTGTATATTTTCAAGCAAAAATCATACCAGGATGTGAAATCACTTAGTACAGTACATGTACAGGTAACATGTACTATTTTAATAAAACTGTACATTCAGTTCAATTTGTTTGTGTGCTGGATGACTGTTGATGTTTGCTACAAAGATGTATGAGTGGCAAACATGGTTAAGGCACCCATCCTGTGTTCTGAATGTGCACTGGATGAAAATTGGATTCTAGACCTATATAGACATTATCATGTGTAGTAACCTAGTATACTGTGTATGCCATACATTGATTTATGTGACTGCCTACTATTACTTCATTTCTATCTTGTGATTTTTTGGCCACTGTTTTCATGATACTGTGCTCAGCTCAGCTGGTTTGTGCACACAGCAGCAGTGCACAAACTGCACAGTTGGACCATCCAGGTAGCAGACAGGACCCACAGATCTAAAATAGACCTGGGATACATTCTACTAATGTATGTCTGCATGGTGTAAACCTGCTAAGTGCTGTTGCACTGCATTTAACAGTGTGAATCTCAGGATGAATACCAGTGTATTAGATGATCTTGTAACCTCTCCTGTGGCTACTACTTTCCTATCTCCCCGTTTCTTTTCTGTAAAGCATTACCACTTGATGGTGCACAGTGAGCAACCATACGCATCAACCCTCAAATGCGATAAAGTATGTTGGTCTATTTCAGATGCTCATAGGCACTTGTAAAAGTACTACCTACATCACTATTCCAACCTGACAAAACAGATGCAAAGAAAACAATTGAAGGCATTACATGATGCTATTGTCGAACCTGGTACCATCTGGGCCCAAAAATGGAGTATGATCATGCATTGAGTTAAATGCATGAACACACCCCACAACAGAGTTAATGAAGCAACAGGTATATATATATATATATATATATATATATATATATATATATATATATATATATATATTTGAGTACATACCAAATAACATTATTGAGTATCCTAGAAAATACTTGCTATTCAACTGACTGTGTGGCACCATGTATTAAAACAGTGATATATTCTTTTATTTTAGAGCACATGGTACTGACTTCGATATAATTGTGTTATCATTTTTGCACGTTGTGCGATGTACACCAATAAGCAGCAACATAATAATGAAAATAAATGGGGAAGATTTGACAGTGGTAACATGGAGAGAAAGCAGGGTAAACATGAACTGTTCCAATACTTAATATGTAGCATGTTTTACCACCAATTATGCTTAATGAGAGTGCGCACTGTCTGCATTGTGATACCTTTTTCAAATGTATCAGAAAATAACTTTCAACCAATGCAGTTCCATGGTTATGTTGTTAGACTACCACTTTATTTGTATAAGCTGCAATGTCACAACAATATAAATATAGTTTGCATAGCCTGAACTTGGACCCATGACCAGCTATACTCCAGTCCAATATTCAACACATGTCATCACAGAATTTGATAAATGTAGTCACGTATCTTAGTATTCATTGTTAAGTTGATGATATGCATGTAGCTCGGCCCCACTTACCAGTTTGTGAGATGCCCAGCAGTGCTGAGTAATAGCAAGTGAAAGCATCCGGTTTCTATTTTTGGATGTCTGGGTCATGTCTGATACATGGGTAGTTATTGAAAAATGAGGTAAGCATAGCTAAACGCTGCAGTGTGTCATGCAAACATGGCAAAATTAAAAAAAAAATAGGAAGAAAGCCAAACTATACAGATATAACTAGTTTTGCAGTTTTACTAGGGATTTGGATTATATTTATGTGCTGTTCCTCATAAATTGTGTGGTTTTGTAATAATCATTTGGATGGAAGTCAGTAAATAATGACAGATGTTTTCATTTCGGACTTCATAGTCTTCAGAAGATATAACAGCAGCACATCCCTGTGTCCCGATTTCTCAGGCTTAGCCCCACTTTATTTCATGGCTTTGCACATATTTCTTGCTCTAAGAGGTTGAGAGGTATGGGGGAGGACCGTCGCTCCTCTCCTGTACACCGATTAATTATCCATGTTGTTCTACGAGGTTTCACAGCCAACACCAATGGGACATGCTGCATAATTTAATTTAGGCATGCCGTGCATCATTAATATGCATTGCGCATTGCGGAGAGCACATCATGGCCATGTACATGGGTACACTCCATGTAGGTTCTACATGGGGCCTACATGGAGTTTATTGAATCCTGCCTCAAAACTATTATGTATGTTTGTAATATTTTGTAAACACCTTACGATATCTCAGCAACCACTCAAATTAGACACATGCTGTCAGTAGCATTTTTTTCATCCAACTCAGAGCTTTCACATGAGGCTAAGCAGTCTTGTTAGTGCTACTTGGTTATTGAGATATTGAGCTATTTTTAAAAAAAAATGAACTTCATGACAATATAAATAAATATTATATGGACAACAAATAATATCTCTTTACCTGCGCTGGATAGAGGTCAAATATCAAGGCAGTTGTGTTTGCCATTGTGTAAACTTTAAGATGATTTTCTTAATACATTGTATATAGCATACTTTTGGAACTATTAATAGCTTTTGGAATTATTAACAGAAATATGAACAAGTAATATTCAGTGCTTACAAACTTCAGATGTAATTGCAGAAACGCCTAGAGGTGTCATTTGGTTGTAATGAGTTAATGGTATTATAGCTGCCAACATTTATTTATTATTTATTTATTTACATTTATTTAACAGGATGGTCTGACCAGTGGAAGCCCATTTTCAGCGGAGGCTCGGGGAGAAAAGCTCTGTAGTATAGTTACATAGACTTAGTCACAAGCACTATGCACAGTGTTAACAATCAGGTTTTGAATGTTATACATGAAGAGAGTGGAAGCGAAGATACAGCACAATTACAAATTCTACTAGGCAGAAAGCTCAATTTGCAATTTTAAGAATAGCAGGTATCTACAGTTTTACAACAAGAGTGTGGAAACAACCAGAGTTTGTACATAAACCTTTTTGGCAGAATAATTGCAAAGATTTTATGTGCATGGTAATGGATGAACATAAGTTGAAACTATTACCTTAGACATAGTATCAGGTTTAGCTCAGTAAGTATAGATTGCTGGAGGGTAGTAGAAAAGGTAAGCTTAGGGAAGGAGTTAGTGAAATAGGGAAGTGGAGGATACGGGTAGTGGAAAGAAGATGGTAGAAAGGCAGTTCTGTTTCAGGAGAGAGGAGAGATTGTAGTGTGATACTGTGTGAGTAGAACTATATAGAGGTAGGAGGCAATTGAGAGGTACAAATGTTATAAGTAAGAGTACTCTGGAGGTTACTGTACTCAGGGACGAGGAAAAAGAGGGTAGGGGTGGGAAGGAATTAGCTGGGGCTGATACAGGAGCAGATCCAGTTGCTGTTGAGGTAGTCTTTTAGCAGTTTTGTGGGCTGATAGTGGTTAGAATATGTTGAGGAATTGTGTTCCAGATTTTGGAGATGTAATGGGAATACAGGGAGTCTCCAGCTTTGTTGTTGCTTTTGGAAACATTCAGTAGTGTTTATGAGAGGATCGGAGTAGTCAAGTGGTGGAATAAGGTTGAAGAATTTGTTGTAGGGCAGGAGTCCTGTTAGATTGGTATACTAATGCAGTGGGTGAAGATGAGTTGGGTGTAGTTTAAGTATTGGAGGAAGTTCTAACCATTTTAGTTGTTGTAGAGCAGAACAGTGGTAGGACCTATGATGGGAACTTGTGGTGAATTTTGCTATTTTGCTATGTTGTTGTAGGAGTATATATGTAAGTTTGGCAGATTTGTAAAAGTAGGGGTTGTAGGAATACAATTTCCATAACATGTACTGTTTATACTGTTTATACATTAGTTTCAATTCAAAAATAAAGATTTTTGTTTGTTCTTCTTAATAAGATATATATTTTGGGACAGATGGTCATCTCTCAATGCAGAGTTTAGTCTGGGGGACCTGGGCAGGAGAGTTCTTGCTTACTAGTTTCTTGTACACATAGCTGGATCCAGCACTAGGCAATCTAGACAGTTACCTAGGCAACACTGGCCAGGGACTGCCACAAAACTTACATTTCTTCTTTAAGACAACATACAGAGTGCATCTGTGGTATGACAAATTTACATTAAACCATTGTAGGGGGGTAGGGAGGTATGTATGTGTGAAATGCCCCAATTAGGGATGATAGGTTAGATAACTCATTCAAACTCAAACCCTGTAGCTTGAATAAAGGACTCTAGAGCCTAATCCTCTAGACCAATTGCCAAACTGTCATCATCAAATGCATTTTGAACTGTATCGGTTGGGCAATGCAGTGGTGCAGCAGTTAGAGTTGTTGCCTCATGCAAGAGGTTCCCCAGTTCGATTCTCAGCTGGGTTGCCCTATGTGGGAGTCTGCATGTCCTTCCTGTGTTCACGTGGCTTTTCTCCAGGTGCTCTGGTTTCCTTCCACATTCCAAAGACATGTGTCTGGAGCATTTCTCCTTGGGCATATGTGCTAAAAATGGGCTCTGTTCCAATTGGACTGTCCCAGTAAACAAAAGATAAATAAAAAATAATAATTTTAAGGACTGTTGAGATTCAGCACATTTCAAGGACTCTTGAGTTTCTGTGCATTTTCAAGGAATGCTGTGTTTCTGTGCATTTTCATGGAATGTTGACTTTCTGGGAAGAGAAGTTAACCGTTGCTTATGCCAAGTCTGCTTTCATTGTGTGACTGTATTGTTTAGCAAATAGCCATCATCAGTGTTTGTGCCATCAGTTTTAAAAACAGTGCTAGTAGCACAACAGATAACATACTTTCCTTCTGGTGGAGGAGGCTTTGGTTTTAGTACCACACCATATACACGGGGTGCTGATATTGCAGTGCCTCCTTTAATGGGGGATGGCTGTGCTGCACCTCCAAGTTTGTCCTCCTTTGGATGAGATGCCTAGTAACTATAAACCTGTTGCCAGTTTGGCAGCCATTTCCTATTGCAATATTACCAGCTTACATTTTTTTTAAATATAGCAATGGCAGCTTGTTCTTCAAGGGCAGCAGGTGCTGAATTTGTACATGAAACACTGAAATGTAAAGTTGTTTAGCAGCAGCAACCTTTTCATTAGTTACCAATCTCTTTAATGTGGAATTATTTAGAGGACTTTTACTTCTGCAGTGATTGTGTATATTAACTGATATTAGTGGACTGTAATGACAGAGTGGCCCTTTGTGGTTGACATATTCTGAAATGGGTAGTTTTGTCAGTATTGGTTTATGCATTTTGTTTCATTGTTTACTGGAAAAATGTTCAAACATACAAATTTAAAGCACACTCTAACAAGTGGTGTTGTATTATACAAGGGACATCATTTAATACAATCAGGATGGTGCATCAAAGAACACATGCCTGTATGAATGGTCCAAGAAATGTGTGCAAGGGGCCTATTTTTTTGAAAACAGCCCAAAGGTAAACTTAATCCACTAGATTCATTTTCTTTGGATGTGGGTTTCAATGATATTTCAATAAATTTGTATTTCAAGGCATAGTTGCTTACTGGTCATGCTATCACTGTGAGACTGTATTGTTTTATTTAGCAAATGGATACCGGTGTGTGTACTATACATTTTGAAATAAAAGTTTTAAATTAAATTCAAGTATGTGTAAACACTATAGAAGTAAAGAAGAAAACAGTTTGCACACTGACAGGTTTGAAGAGTGTTTATGGTATCTGTGGAGAAATAGCCAAGTAATGGGACACTGGAATTGCTAGGGCTGGTGCTGCAGGGGGAGGTGACTGGGGGCCCTGATTCATTACCCTGCCTAGAGCTACATTTGACCATGATCTGTCTCTCCTTGTCTTATAGTGTAGTATCTTTAGGTTTATAAAACCTTGTTAGATCTTCAATATGTTTTTAGGGCATATAGAAGGTGTTTTATTTCATTTTCTTTACTTAGGTTAATAGGTTCATAGGTAGGTACTAGGCTATCTGCCCGAAGGCATTTATAAGCCTAGCTGGAATGTGTTGGCTTTTGCTGTCCCCTTAGCTTAGTTCCCTGTGCCTCTGTCCAGCAGAGCCACTGAAGTGATCCTTGGGGTAAACTTTCTGTTTCCCATCCACTCATCAAGGTTTCTCTTGAACATCGTTAGCGAGGAGCTCTGCCTAATGTAGATTGGAATCTTCTTCCAGAGCATGAAAAGTCTCTGGGACAGGAATCTATCCCTCCAGCACATCCTATTTATTGTTGGGGTGAGGTTTAGATCCCTGGAGCGTGTGGCACGAGGGGATATCATTTTCTTTAGGTGGAGCTAGTCCATCAATTCTGGGTTGGACATGGCCTTGTATGTCAGGCAGAGATCACCTCTGAGTAGGTGGTATGCAACCAAGTACAGCTGGAGTTTCTTCAGTCGAGCTGCATAGGGCATCTACTTGAGGCCAGTGATCCTCTTGGTGAGGAACTTCTGTGGTCTTTCCAGTTGTTGCAGGTGTCTTGTAAGGTACATCCCAAATGGGGCATTGTACTCTATGATGGGTCTGATGAGTGATGTGTAGAGGGACCCAATGACTTCTTTCGATCTGGATGCAAACCCATTTGTGATTAGGTGGGTCACATAGAAGGATTTTCTAACCACTTTGACAATGTGATTATCAAAGGAGAGGTTACTATCTACTTGGGTCCCCAGATCCCTTATTATGTCTTCCGTATTTAGGGGGCTACCACCTATGTGGTAGTTTGTGGGTACTTTGTTTTTTCCAAATTGGATGACTAAGCACTTTTTGGCATTTAGCTTGAGGCCATGGTTTTGACACCAGGTATCTGTCTCAGTGAGACCCTTTTGGAGGATGTCTTTGTCAGCCAGAGAGTCAATTATAGCCCCTAGTTTGCAGTTGTCTGCAAACCTGGCCAGCCATAGTCCTCCTGTGCTTGCCTGTACCTCTGAGAAGTATATGCCAAACAGGAGGGGCCCTAGGACTGAGCCCTGGGGAATGCCATTTGTAACCAGTTTAGAGTCAAACCTAGCTCCTGCAACTCTTACCATGTGGGTGCTGTCTGTGAGCCAGTTGGCAACCCATCTCATGATGTAGGGGGTTTATGTTCAGGCTGGTGAGCTTGTCTGTAATACCTAAGTGGTGAATGGTGTTGAATTCCTTTGGGAGGTCTAGGTAGGCTGTGTGGACCACCTTTCCCTCGTCTATAGCCTTGGTAACTGTCTCAAAGAAGTCCACCAGGTTTAGGAGGCATGATCTGCCCTTAACAAAGCTGAACTGGGTAGGGTCCAGTGTTTTGAGGTTCCCAATGTCTCTGTTAATGAGATCCATGATGATGCATTCCATAGCTTTGCAGACCAAGTTAGTCAGGCTTATAGGACGATAGTTCTCGGGATCCGTTATGGCTCCACCTTTGTGGAGCAGAATAACCATTGCTGTGTGCCACTCTGTGGGCACATAACCTGTGGAGAGGCAGAGTTTAAACAGTGTGTTTAGGTGAGGGGTTAGTTCATCTTTGAGCTCATGTAGGATGCAGCCTGGGACACTGTCCGGTCCTATTGATGCTGTGTTTTTGGCTTTAGAGAAGGCTGTTTTAACCTGAGTGTCTGTGATTTCAGGGGCCCTACATTCATCTGATATAGCTATGGGCCCTTTTGGGGGTAAGGGGGGGGTGAAGTTTGCACTGAACCTGTCTGCCCGGATGTTGGCAATATCAGTCGGTTCAGTGTAGTTTGTGCCATTCTGCACTAACTCCGAGCAGATCTCTGAATTGCCACTTAGATTCTTGACATAGCTAAAAAATGCCTTGTGGTTATCTTTGGAGTCCATGGAAATTTTTCTTTCGAAGCTAGCCTTGAATGATTTTATGAGGGGAACATAGTTTCTTGCTGATACTGATCAGGGATGTCTTCACTTCTTGGGATTTTATTCTTTTCTGTAACTAGTTTCCTCCTTCTATTGTATAGCTTGTTTATGGTAGGGGTCCACCAGACTGGTTTCCTTTTCTTGGAGGAGTTAGTCTTGGTTTTGTTTGGGATAGCACAATCCATGCATTCTTGTAGGTGCCCGTAGAGTGCATTAGTAAAGGATTTTGCAGCTTTGACAGCATTATCCTTTAGCATGGGGGCCTTGAAACTTCCCACCTCAGCCTTAAGTAATGTGAAGTTTGCTTTTGAAAAGTTTTTCACTGTGTTTTTTTTTTTTGACTGGGGGTGGTAGCAGAATATGGATATCCAGACTGATTAGTTTATGGTCAAATCTAACCAGTGAGGGGTTGACCTCCGGTGTGGAACACTGGTCGCCCATGTTGATGATGACCAGGTCCAATATGTTGTCACCTCTGGTGGGGGTATTGACCAGTGATCTAGGGCATTTGAGTTTATAAATTCTAGGAAATGTTGAGCAAGGAAGTTTGTACTTGAGTAGTTCTCCCAGTTAATGTTTGGGTAATTGAAATCACCCAATATCAGGGTGTTTGATAGGACCTTTATGTTTCTCAATGTTTCCAGGAATGTTGAGTGGGGGTCCTGGGACATGGCGGGTGATCTGTAGCAAGCTATAATTTGAATAGCAGTTTTGCCCGTTGCTAGTTGTACATGGATGATCTCTGAAGCATCGTGCTGTGCCACTAACCTGGAGGTGTGGGTATCCTTGATGAATATGGATACTCCACCGCCTTTTGTATTTTGGTCCAGGTTTTGTGGCTGAAAGTTATGGTATGAATTGCAGCCTGGTAGTGCTGGGGTGCTCTCTGGAGCCTTAAACCAGGCTTCTGTTACTGCACATATATCAATTTTCTCCATACTGAGGAGTGTGTTGAGTGCATGCATTTTGAGGTTTAGACTTCTGGCATTGAGTAGCATTACCCTCAGTTTTTTGTTACTTGTGCTATTTACGGTGGTGGATTTGTCTTTTGAGCCTTGCCTAAAAAAGGCACTATGAGGGTGGCAAGAGCCTTGGCCAGTAAATGAAAGCCTAAGGATGACAGGTGCAATCCATCTCTAGCGAAGCAGCGTGGCTTGTCGAGCATGTCATCTCAGGCTGACAGACACTGGATCCCCTTTGAATGACACCAGAAGCTTAGCCAATTGTTGAAAGTGATACATTTTTCTCTATACCATGGTATCATTCTTGGTGAGGGCAGGATGCTACTCTGGGTCAGGGTCATACCTGCCTGGGCTTCATGATCAGAGAGCTCCTCCATGTCTCTTTTCATGTAGTCCAGGGAGGTATGGCTCAGGTCATTCACACCAACATGGACAATGACAGAGTCATATTTGTACTTGCTCTGGAGTGACCTGAGTGCTTGTGTTATGTGACGGATCATGGCACTCGACAGGCAGCTAACAGTAACCTTCTCCTTGTTCAGCCTGGTGAGTGGGAAGTCAGTGTGCCTGACTATAGAGTCACCTATTACTAGTGTGTTGGGTATGTTATTTTGCCTTAAGGGCTGTGATTGCGTGGCACACTGGTTTTGTGAAGTATGTGTTTCATGGTTTGTGTTGGGGGGGGTGGAGGTTGCTTGGATGTCTGCTTTGGAGGTCTCTGTTGCTTTTGCAGATTTTTATTTAGAACCTCTGAGTATGTTTTAGTGTATTTATGTGAGTTTTTTGCCAGTGCTGGTTTCATAGGTCTATTTGAGACTGGTGGTGTGATGCAAATAATTCCCTTCTCCTCTTGACTGCATTGTCCAGTCTTGGTTTGAGAGAGCTTAGTTTCCAGTTTGGCTGTATAATTGTATCTCTTGCATGTATTAATGTTTGTTGGAAGGAGGAGAGGGTTGTCTGTGTACATGAGTCAATTGTAACATTGCCTCAAAATGCCAAGATTCACCAGTTGGACCAGAGAGTACACCTGAAACTGCCCTTTGGACATGCCTGGATAGGTACAGTGAACTGTTTTACTGATTGGTTGGTAAGGTCGAATAGAGAGCCTTGTCCTTCTCTACAGTATAGGGGGTCTAGTGCTAAGGTTTATTAGTGCTTGCTATGAGTTTTGAGCAAGTGCCAGGATGAGAAGTGAATGGTTTGAGTGCTTAAGTTGAAAGTTTGTCTAGTTCCAAGGGAAAAATTTAAGAGTAGACTTTGTGGAGCCAGGAATAGTTATACCGTAGCGAACCAGTGCTGCCCAGTACGCAAAACCGCGCAAATTAGGGTTTTATAGAAGGAAATGATAGAGATAGAAATTAGCCTAATATGGCCAATAAACTACTAATTTCTGGTCTGAAACCACTCCTCCGGGGACTGATAGGCTGCTCAAAGCTCCCTCTCTCACAGTGAACAGAGAAACTTCTTTCTATCCAAGTAAGGTATGGGCAAACACAGAAACTTGTAACACAGCCCTGAATTCAGCACTAACCTGAAAACTGGGCTATACTAGCTTAGAAAGCTGGAAAAACAAGTACATTTTTTGTTTTTTCCAGAACATAAAGCAGATACAATAAAAAAACACTTTAAATGCACAGAAATGGCTATCACACTTGAGTGTGTAGCCTATTACAGTTAAACATGTAATTTAAACACAAAAATAACTTTGTTAAAATGCAGGCAGTAAAAATAAGTACAATATGTAGCTGAAACAAGCTTTTTAAATCACAGAAACTCTAGAAAATCGGTGTTTTAGGCGGAATTAGCTAAAGGCAGCAATAAAATGCAGAAAAATGATACTTAATCACTCCAAAGTCTCTCTTTTGTTCTCTCTGTTGCTGTAGAACTCTGCAGGGCACCAGGCAGGAGCTTGCTGAGCTGTATACTAGCGCAAAACCCTCACTAATGCAGGTTTTATAGCAGGGAAATGAAAGAGAAAGAAGTTAGCCCAAAATAGCCAATAAACTACTAATTTCTGGGCAAACCACTCCTCCAGGGACAGATAGGCTGCTCAAAGCTCCCTCTCTCACAGTGAATAGAGAAACTTCCTTCTATCCAAGTAAGGTATGGGCAAACACAGGAACTTGTAACACAGCCCTGAATTCAGCACTAACCTGAAAACTGGAGTATACTAGCTTAGAAAGGCGGGAAACAAGTATACTGTTGTATCTTGTGTGATTGTGGGATATGGCCGTGGGGAACTATAACACACATATTGATCCAGTAAAAGTTGAGACATGCAATGCGAATGCTTTAATTTACCTGGCTATAGCTAAGGTGGTGGTGTCCCTATTGACATGAAAGTGTATTAAGATAGCTAGCTTACAGGACACAAAACTGGAATCTGCTATCCCTTACCTGAAGCAATGGTGGAAGGGGGAAATCTTTTATAGCTGTGTTAAGTCAGCCCAAAGGGAGAAGCTCTATTAACATATTCTTCACTGGGATGGAAGACATTGTTCTAAAAATGTAACTAGGCAGGTAGGTAGGTGGATTCTTATCGGCATGCATAAAAATAGATTAATAATAGTCAATAATTATGAAACTAATGAGGATTAGGCTGACATATGGAAGTCCTTGGTAGCTCAGCTGGGAAAGTTTGTTCATAAAGGCTACTGCTTTCTAATAGGAGGAAATTTAATGTTGCCCCTGGCCCATGGCTGGATTGAATACCTAAGGAGGTGGCAAGGTATCCCCATAAGGTGAATTGTTTGAAGCTCTATATGAAGACACTTAATTTGACACAGATTTATGAAGATAAAGAAGGAAGGATTAATGGCTGACACTACCCATTACTCTTTCCTTCTCTTTCTTTCTCTCCCCTTTCTTCCTTCTTCTTTCCTTTCCCTTCTTCCTTTTCTTTCCATTGCTCTTCTTATTTCCCTTCCCTTTCCTCCCTTCTCTTATGAGTCAAAGCATCAGTTACTTCTCTGATAGCTCCCTATTTTAAATCTATTTCCTCATCTCCCCCAGCTGCAAAAAACTTACTCTTTCTCTTAGTCTTTTGCCCATTGCTTAACACCTTTACCATTGGTTACCTTTATTGATTGTACTTTACTAGGTGTTCATTATCCTATGAACGTTGTTTAATATTCACTGTATGATTTTCTGATCTGATTTTATTTATCCTGTATATCAATTCTACTATTTGTTACTGCACTTCATGTGATAATATTATGTAGTTTATTAGCTGAACTATGTATGTTGGTGATGTTCTCCCCTGCCTCTGCTGAAAGCGGAATTCATGCCCAGTTGGACTATTCCGGTAAACAAATGCCAAATAAAATAAATAAAAATAAAGATGTTTATACTGAGATATGTATAACTATGCCTTTTATGGGATAACTAATGGTGTAGCTTGTACATTGGATCTAATTTTAACATCAAAAGAGATGGCTTTACATTTATGTAATGTTGAGATCCACCCAGTTTTTCTTTCTGACCATTCCTTGGCTATTGTTGATATGATCTTGGGAGTGGGTTTTAAGCACACCCACTCTTGAAAATTTGATCTCATTTATTTAAGGAGGGAAAAGAGGAGGGAACATATCAGAGAATAGTCCAAGCAGTTTTGGAATACACAGGAGATTGAGGAAATGAATATGGATGACAAATGTCTACTGCTTAGGGTCTCTTTAAGAAATTATTGTCAAAATATCAAATAATTACACTGGTCAGAGGAAAAACTACAAGAAGTGGGCTATAAATTACAGCTCAGATGTTAAAATAGAGTATTAAATCTCAGGGTAAGGATAAACATGTTCTTATTATTTCTTTCTTTCTTTCTTTAGTTATTTATTAGTATTTGTTTTTCAGGAAAGTCCGACTGGATCACCAATGGCCCCATTTTCAGAGGATGCCTAGGGTGAAAGCTCCACATTTATAGACCAAAAAATGCATAGAATGCATAATTATGTAGATGTCAGACTGTAGAATGCACAGATTAAACAATTCATACATTTGATGCACAAGCAAAGGAGAGTAATTATATAGGTATTGAAAGATGTTTATAAACCTGTTCAATCTCTGCAGTTTAAACGTGAGTTAACAATGTACAAAAAACCTTTAAGATCTGCGAATAGAACTATATTGTATGGAGTAGAAAATAGGGCAGTTATTTGAACAGCACAAATAATCATCAATTGAGCGAAATAAATTGTAGACATTATATCCATAGCAGATCTGATGCATGTATATGATATTTAAGGGTATTGTGATAAAACTAGTATGGAGGAGAGTGATTCTAGTTGTTATGCTGTTTGGGGGTTATAATGAATGGTTATGACTGAACTGGTTTATATTTTTATGTCCTCATTGCTTTTGGCATACTATAATTATGTTACTTATTTTTATGCAATGTTGAACTATGCTGTAGATGGGTAAATGAAGCAGGAAGATAAAGGATGTTTGGTGTTTACCATAAAGAAATGAGAACACAGAAGACTGAAGTTGTTAAGTCAGAGCTTAGTGGGTCAGATGAGAATGGCAGGAGCATAGTTTTATATATTTTATGTTCTAGTGCATATCAAAATGTTAAAGAGGAACATGAAGGCAACACAGCTGGCAAGAATTTAGAAAACAAGAGATAGATTTAGGCAATTCTTCCACTGCCAAAGGGTTTAAGTCCCTTATGGCCCTTTCTGAGTGTGAATAATTTATTGTTCCTAGGTCTCTGCGATGAAATAGGCATAAATGGACTATTTGTCCAGTTAGACTTTCCCGGTAAACAAATAAAGACTCCCGCAGAGCATAGAGTACTGCTATTGGGAGATGTTAAGGAAGACGTAAGAGTTGCAATTTTTAAGCTTACAGCAGGAAAGGCTTCTGGTTTAGACAGGCTCAGTCCAGACTTTTTTAAGGTGTATGTGGATGTCTTGGTTGAGCTCCATAGGCAGTATTTCTTACATGTTGGGTGTGAAGACAGGGTGAAGCTAGATAAAGGCTGCCAGCCTAGCCAGATAGAATTTTGGAGATAATTCTGTCATCTGTAAATATTAATGTAAACCTTAAGCTTGTTGTCTTAAATGGTAAAAATAGTGTTACATGTGGAACTGCAAAAATGTAACAACAGTGCACTCTGCTGTAAGGAAGCTAAGTCAAGCATTTTATGACTGTATTTGATCTTTAAAGTTGGCTCTGGCCTGTCTAGATGAAGGAATTCCTGCTATTGTTTTAATGCCAGAGTTAATGGCCAGAAATTGCATGCATAAATGTCCTTAATGGCTTTGCTTCCTGGCCTGGTGTGAGCTTACTAAAGAATGTAGCCTGTTAGCCTGGGAAACCCAAGGAAGTGTGAAGAATGATGTAATGTGAACCAGGACTGTGATTTTAAAAACAGAGAGAATCAGAGAGCATTAAGCATTTTGTCTTGACCATCCAACTAACAGCACTGCCTTGCTCTATATGCAAGTTTATCTTAGACTTATGTTTTCTCTTAGAAATAGCTAGAAACTAGAAAGATTAGACTAAGTGTTTTTCTGTGATGTCAGAACTGTACTACTGAATTATTTTAAGTATTTCCATGTGATCTCTGTACTCTTGACTAGCACTGTTTTGGAGAAACCATTGTCTTTTGTTTGTATTATTTATTAAATATTTTAAAACCTTTCAACTCTGGCTGTTTTATGTAGACTTAATTTAAGCTCTAGAGTGCATTGCATATTTATAGTGATTACTGTCCAAGTCACTCTAAATAAGGCTTGACTGTTCAGTCACACTTACCTATTTGGATAATAATATTGCACAATAATAATTGGACACCCTTTCATAAGGGCCTTTTAGTAGCTGATAAATATTAGCTGGGTAGTGGCAGTGATTTCTACCATATAGTCTGGGAAAAAGAGGCACATCTGGAGAGCCTGTGCCAGCCTTTCCCAGGAGTGTCTGTGTGGTTGTATGAACTCTTCTCAAGGTATGTGCCTCAGCTATTTGGGCAGGGACACGAAGCACTGGTTGGACAGAGATTGTGCTGGAGGTTTTAGCTTGCCCACTAGGCTGAGATCTGGACCCTATAGCTGTGCCAGTGGGGAGTCATACTGGGTACCTAGAGAGCAAGGGAGTGACCAGCCCCAGACTGACTGTGATCTCTGTGTGATCTTAAGGGAAATTGCACTTTACTGTGTGTATTTGTTATCCTTTCCTCCTATATGAGATGCCCCTCACTGGTGTTAGTGGTGCGGATTGAGGCTCCTTAATTGCTGGGCCAGGGCACAGAAATCACATTGGCTTCTCTTTCTACATGCATTTCTTATATGTAGAAAGGGAAGGCCATTCTCCAAGAAAAGCTAATCAAACAAAGAACTTTTCTGGCAAAGATAATTATTCTCCAGCCAGTTATAGGCCAATTTCTTTGTTTCAGTTGAACAAGATAATATTTTTCCAAAGTATGTTTTAGAGAATCATTGGGGATTTCTATGGGTGGGAGGCTGGCATAATGGCTGCGGTGTTTGCCTTACAAACACAAGGTGCAGGGTTTGATTCTCAGGTGGGTTAACTGGTTAGGCTTAAAATGGCCCACAAGGGCAGTTAGCTTAGTACTAATCTAAAGGGGGGGGGTGGATTTAGTTCAACTATGGCTGTATATGCAACAGTGGGGTGGATCATCATGGGCACTAACTGTGAACTTTCAGAAAACTTCTGAAAGTATTGAATGGAATTTTCTTTGGATCATGATATAGTTGATTGGCATTCCCTTTGTGTTTATTCAAAGATATAAACTTATTTATTTGTACACCATGGAGTATGTTGCTTCAAATGGTATAATATTCCAGTCAATAGATGTGAAAAGGGGCACTAGGCAAGGCTACTCCTTCTCCCCTTTGTTATTTGTGATGGCTTTATCAGCTTTTGTGGACTTTCTTAGGTACAGGCATGTGAAGGATGCTTTGCGGATGTCTTTGTGATGTGACTATGAGGCCTCAGTTTGATAGGAATTTTTAATTATCTTTCTGGAGTTTGTTAGGGTTTCAGGTCTGAAGCTGAACCTTTCTAAAATCTTTCTAAAACTACGCATTGACAAATCAAGCACTTAATATCCTGAATGGATGGGAGGAATAACTCTGTGAAATACTTACAAGACAGGAATGTTTTGGGCATTTGGAAGGATTTACATATGACTCATTTATTAAAGTTGAATGTTAAATGTTTAGTTGATTATTTGAAATCGAAATGTCAGAGCTGAGAAAGGTCATGTCTTCCTTTGTTAAGTAGAGTGCAAATTGTTAAGATGTTTTTCTTACCTAAAATCATATTTGTGCTTAGACATTTACATTAGTTGGCTATTTCTTCATCAGTTCAGGACTGGCAATGGATAGTTATCAGTTTTGTTTGGAGACATTATAGACCTACGATACATTGAAAGATTATATGCAGATTGAGGGGACTGGAGCTCCCTAATGTACTAGTCTATGGAGAAGCTGCAGCAGGATGACAATATGTATGCACTAGAAGTCTCATAAACCCAAAGACTGCAATGTACACAGATAAATAAACTTTTACTTTTTATGGAAATTATTTCCTAGAAATCTACCTGCTCAGCTTAAGATTACTTGTACTGCTCAGTAGCCATTCTACAAAGTGAGCATGTAACCCTGAATGCCAACCACTCCTTTATGGCCTTTCTCTCATCATCGCACCTCCTTTTGTCCCTTATTCTACAATACTATACAAAACCTTGCAAAAACTATTAAATCTTACCCCTTGTCCTACTGCACAATAAAAGACCTTTCACATTCTATTCCAAGTTGTATGCCACACTGAAACACCTTAAATAATCTGGAAAACTTTGTCCATAGTTCATCAGAACTTACAGATTGTTTCCTGAGATATCCATCTTCCAGGTGTAGCCCTGCTCCATTCACACTCACTACACTCAGGCTCACTTCACTTCCCTACTCACCCCCATTCGCAGCCACCCCAATATCATTTCATTTATAGCTAACCATCTGATCTTCCCAACCTTTAGGCCACACCCGTTCCTGTGTACCATAACTCTGCTGGCAGCTTTCTCCCTCCCATACATTACATAACATTTCTATCCTTACAATCTCCTCCTTATTACTCACAAATCTCATACTCCCCCTTCTGGACAAAGTGCCATTATTCCTCTTACTTACTTGAACATCCAATAAGATTCCCTTCTGAGTCCCTCTCCCACTTACTGCTCCTCCAAATCATAACTCCTCACAACCATGACTATCTTAATCCTTTCTATTCTTCTCCTACCTCCATTATCTCTTCTTCTCTCTCTCACATCCTTTACCATTTATCAACCTCCATATCATAAAGATCCAACATATCCCCTTACCAACAGCTTCTTTACTCCCAAACACTCAATAGCTATCTCTGCTTCCATTTTCTCTTTGAACACACCACTGCCAAAAATTTAAATTCCACCCACCCACTATATTCTAAAAGCAAAACAAAGCACTTTACCTACTACCTACCTAAATACAAATTCTATCACTTCTCAGAAACCCTGCTTCTCCCAGGTGGCATACGCCCTAATCCTGGACCAGTTCCCAACCCTACCACTATTATCACTAACACTCCTAACCTAGGCAGCACATCCTTTCCAAACAAACATATTTCCTTTTACTCAATGACTATTCAAAGTATTCTCATTAAAGTCAGCCAATTCCATGCCTGTATTTCTAATCATACTCTTGACATCATCATTCTAAAATAAACTTGGCCAAAACCTCTACAACTATACAAGGACATTCTCCCTCCAGGATATAATATACTTTGTCTAGATCGCCAAAATAAAAAAGGGGTTGGCATCGCCATTCTCTACTCCAACCATCTTATGCTCTCAAGCCTTTTGAAACCAACTTCCTCCTTTGCACCTGCAGAATTACTCACAGCCAACCTTAAACTCAATGACCACACTATTATCACAATAGCAGCCATCTACATTCCACCAGGGGTTAACATTCCTCTACGAGAAAATATTCTCTCATACTTTTCCCAATACATTCCCAATGAAACCATATTACTTGGGGATGTTAATGTAAACTGGTTAACTCTCTGTAATCCTAATTCTCCACATCACATTAATTTATATGGCTTTTCACAACTAATCTCCTATCCAACCCATACTAATAATTCGCAAACACCTAGCACCCTTATAGACAGGTCTATATCAGAACATCAGAGTTTTAAAACTTCAAATGTTCTAATATGTGCGAATGCTAACAATAGCGAAGCTGCAGAACACAGAATTCGTTCCTAGGGAAAGAATTCGGTTGGCCAGTTCTGTGGCTTCACTATTTTCAGTGCTGTGGTGGAAATTTACGGGTCGGGTTCAGGTAAGTGTGTGATCTTGTGGTTGTTAGGATTAGGGCGTGGGTTAGGTGAGTTAGGGTTCGGGTGCGGGTTAGGTGAATTAGGGTTAGGGGCGGGTTAAGTGAGTTAGGGTTAGGGTGTGGGTTAGGTGAGTGTGCGACAGTGACAGACCTTAGGGTTAGGGTTAAGGTAAGTGGATAGATAGTAGTGTGTGTATAGTTTAGTGTAGGGTTAGTTGTAGGATTATAAGTGTATGTGTGTGTATTGATGTTTTTTAGGTGTGCTTGTGTTGTGTATATGTGTTTCGGAATAGCGAATTTTTTCCCCAAGGAAAAAATTTCTTTTCTGAATGTTCGATATTATGTTGTTTAGATATTTTAGGTTAGATGAAATAGCATTCACTATTTTCATCTTTCGATAATGTGATATAAATACTTATAGACTGGGCTCTTGTCTCAAATCCCTCTAAATACCATAACCCTGAAACTCTACCAAACACCTTCGGTGGTCACTCTCCTGTAAAAGTGCTGAGATTCACTTCCCACATTCCTAAACCACACAGATATATTACCTGCCACAAGCTATCTAACTTCTACCCTGAAACTTTTAAATCCCTCCTTTCCAGAATAAACTGGCACTTCCTCACCCAACTCCCTCTAGATGAAGCAGTCCAGGCTTTCAACTCCACCTTCCTTAGAATCCTAGATTCACTAGCTCCTCTCTGCAAAGTCCATACAAAATCTAGCACATCTCCTTGGCTAACAAAAACCACTTGCACCCTTATGAAAATAAGAGACAAATCATTGAAAACATGGGCACAAACCAAACTCCCAGCAGATCTGCAAAGATATAAGGAACTCAGAAAAGCGGTAAAAAACGCATTAATAAAGACAAACGTGACTTTGACTTTAACCCTCCAACTGTTCTAAAATCCAATCCCAAAAAATTCTGGAATGCCATAAACCAAAAATTACATCCCGGTAACCCCTCCTCTCCCAAACCATACCCATATAGAACACCAGAAAAAACATCCACCATCTTTAATAACTACTTTATTGAATCCATATCAAAGCTATTTACCCCTAAATCTAACTCCTCCACTACTAACTCCTTTAACTCCCCAGAACCTGCTCCAACTACAAACTCCTCCTTTACCTTCTCCTTCCAACCTGTGCCTACTAAGTATATCAAAACTCTCCAAATTAAAGCCATGCTCAGTATCACCTGACATCTCCTCATATTTTCTTCAGCTTGCAGCTGACTCTCTTGCTCTACCTGCATCTATTCTTGCTAATCACTCCACCTCTGAGTCTAACGTTCTTTCCATCTGTAAATAATTCTACACTCTACATATCCACAAAGCAGGTATCTCCTCAGATATAACTAGTTTCAGACTAATTGTCATCCTTTCCTCCCTTTCTAAAATATTGGAAAAATGTAGACAAATCATACAATACCTAATACAGGAAAATCTGCTCACAACCACCCAACATGGATTCCGACCTAAACATAGCACTAGTACAGCCTGAATATCCTTGCTGAACACACTCTCTCTAGCTAGAGATGACCACAAACTTATCTCTTGCCTTTTCCTGGACCTTTCAAAGTCAATTGACACTTTATCTCACTTTCTTCTCTTGGAAAAACTGTCTAACCTTAACTTCTCTTCTGATACTGTTGCATGGTTCTCTAGCTACCTCACTGAAAGGCTACAATCAGTGAGATGGCACTCTGCACTGCTGCCCCCCCCCACTTCCAGTAAAAATTGGGAGTTCCTCAAGGATCTATACTTGGGACACTACTTTTTAATGTCTTTACTAACCTACTCTATACCTCTTGCCCTCTGTCTTCCCTTGTACAATATGCTGATGACTCTACAGTCATTACTATTGCCAACTCTCCCTCTGAACTATTTTCAACTGCTCAGACATCCTTTAACTCAGTTGAGACCTGGCTCCCCAATAACTAGCTCACTCTCAACCCAAAAGAAGCAAAACTGTTAATCTTTCTCCCTAAAATGCTAACCATATTAAATCCATCTTCTCCATATGCTCTCCTACTAATACTCTCAATGAAGTTGAATCCAACACTAAACTCCTAAGTGTCACTATTGATGATCAACTGAAATTAGACCTCCGTATTAACAACTTTATTAGGAAGACCCATCAGAAATTAGGGCTGCTGCACAGGAACAAGAAATTCCTCACAAGTGAGGCCAAACTTTCTTTCTCTCATGCCTATCTACTACCCACTCTATTATAAGCTCCCAAATTCTCACAAATCTGAACCCTTCAATCCTGGCCAGACTCATCGTAACCTATAACAAAGTAGCTAGATTTGCTGCTCAACAAACATACAAATCCCATCACTGATTCTCTATAAAACACCTAAACTGGTTTGAACAACCCCATCAGCTTCTCCTCTCAGCTCCATATCATACACTCCATCCTATACCAACTTTCCTACAGTCCAACATTATCTTCCATCATCTCCTACTATTCTCCCACTAGAACTCTCCGGAGCTCTAACCAAGACCTGCTACAAGTCTATAAACCCAAGACAAAATCAGGGTGCAATGTATATAACTATCACCCAGTTATTGCTTGGAATAAACTTCCACTAGCAATCAGTCCTTCACACATCCTAAACAATTTAAATCAGCCACCAAAAAGTACTTTAAAAGTCACGGGGCTTGCCACTGCACTAACTCTTCATAATCACAATCTGCTAACAACCTTTGGGAACACCGTTTGGAAATAACCAATACTACATCACCTGACAAAATGTTACTATCAATATTTACTGTACTGTGATATGAAACCTTATACTGAATTTTTCTTATTCATGTATAATATATTACTAATATCTGTTTGTGTGATTATTTCCAGAGTTAGGAATTTTGTCTGCTATTAAATGCTTTGTAACATGTTAATTGTATTTTTATGTGGAGCTTTTCTCCCTGGGCCTCTGCTGAAAAAGGGCTACTCAGCTCAGTCAGATATACCCACTCAACAAATGTAATATAAAATAAAATAAATAAATAAATAAACGTATTTGGTTTACGGTTGAACTTCAAAATATACCTCTGTTATATACAGATAGGGCAGGTGCAACATCACACAAGGTTTGGGAGATCTGGTTGAAGAAGAGTTTTCCCTGCTTTGATAGGATGCATAGAATGCTAAGAAGTTAATAATGACCTCCAAAATTTGGGCTAACCCCTCAGTTAAGTAACATTTAGACTGATGTGAGTGAATAGATAATAGAGGATTTATTTTGTCATGGATTCACTGAACAAGCAAGATTCTTTTGTATCACTTCTACAGAAGCCTGCTTCGAAGGTTGGGGGGCAACAAGGGATTTCATGATGGCAAGTCTGGAAAGTCCATTTACATTTGTGCAAACTACATATATGTAAGTCCACAGCCATTTCTTGATTGGAGAGGGTATGTAGGGTGCTTACTACTTTATTTATTATTATCATTCATCTTGGAGGCAAGATTAAAAACATGTTATCATTTTAATGTAGAATCCTTAGAGACTGGACATTTATTGTGTGGTAAATGGCAGGAATAAATGCATTGTCTAATAGCAAACAGAGACTGGGAGAGAGTTCTAGGGTTACTAAACCATAGATATTTGCCTCCCATGGTAAGATTTATTTCCTTTAAAATGTTTACATAAGTGCAAAGATGCTGTCAAATCAAATTTGTCTATATCAGAGGAGAGGAGTTTAAATTAGCAGTTAGGAGTTGACAGAAGGGACACCATTTCCAATGACTTAAAACTTCAGCTGGAGCAAACTTTGGTTCATAGATTATTCTTTAGTCTAGCATGGATCATACACTTTGGGAATAGGGGTACAATATTTTAAAAAGGAGAAGAAAAAATGTCATTGATGTTATTAAAATACCCCCTATCGTCAACACAAATTCACTGTGCAGGTACTAAAATATTTATTTATCCATCTACAGATTATGTATTCTGGAGACCATATTCATTCACAGGCATCCAATTCTAAAAGAGGAGCTAAGAAAAATATAGTTTTCCTAGAATGAGTCTGCTTTTAAAGAAAACTTCTGGCTATACCTCTCAACCTCTTAGAGCAAGATCTCTGAACAAAAAGCCATAAATAAAAGGTGGACGAAGGCCTATAAATAGGGACAATTTTTAAATATGTTCTTGCAAACTTCAGAAGTTGATAGAATAAAAGTTTTCGCATTAGCATGGATTTTCTGAAGGCTATGAAGTCTGAAACTCAAATATCTGCTATTATTTTCTAACTTCGATCAATAATAAGTTGCCACTAATTTGCCAGAAAACCACAACTTTATGAAAAAATGACCAAAAATGTGAGGCATAAATCTAGACATTCTGTGAAAATCTGTACAGTTAAGAGGTATGCTACTGGCACAAGATTAATTTCATAAAATATTTTCACATTTATAAGAAGTTTCCAAGGAGCGGTGGACTTTTAACTACCTAATAATAATCTTTTTTTTTTCAGATTTGCTTTTATTTTTATGACAATGTCAATTAAGAGTTCAGGAAGATGCCCTTGTCTTCCCAACATTCTGACATTAAAGTAAGCTTAAAGCTCGTTAGAAAGGAGCAAATAGATCGTGACTGAAAATTAATTCCTGTTACTTTAATACCAAACTTCAGGATTTTTATTGTCTGATTTGCTTTTTTGGCATTGTGTCGTCTTCAACATTTTTAAAAGATCACTTGTCAATTCTTCCTCAAAAGAAAAAAAAGCCTCAACACAAAAATGGGGTTTGGGTCAGTTCCCAGTTTCTGTGCCAACAAAATATGAGTGAAATTGTATTCTGCAGACCACAGCAACAGAGAGCATAAGCACCAGAAAATAATATCCTCACTATGAAACAATCAGAACTGTCCTTTGTAACTCAATAATAACTGAACAAACGCAATGCAATCAAGACAGAAAATAACAGAGCACAGAAACAAATCAGGGCACCTCCAGCAAAAGAGTTTGGTACTTACATAATTGATTCTTGATTTTAAGCATTATATATATACATACAGATAGCTAGATAGACAGATAGATAGATAGATAGATAGATAGATAGATAGATAGATAGATAGATAGATAGACAGACAGCACTAAGCTTTGACAAGTTAAAATAACTAGCATTAGAAAGATGAATTTATAGTTGAATCTGAGAAGTGATGTCAGGCATTAATAGCATTTTTATAGTCTACCATATAAGTTGCATGCAAGTGTTATTGCTACCAAACAGAATCCAATAACAAAGAAAAACTATACTAAATATCTGTTATCCACTGCAAAGAAATTATGAGGAAATAAGCAGAAGCTAGAGGTGAGGAGAGAGTCAAACTGGGCATTCTTAGACTTGGAGAAAGCATATGACAAGGTAAGAAGTAAGTTGATCTAGGCAGTACTGCTGTGGTTTGAAGTCTTTGAAGTTTTTCCTATACATACTTAGACTCCACCTCGCATCCTATTTTCTGGTTACTCTCTCATTCCTATCATACTTATATCTTTTTCCACTCACAATTCTTCTACCACTGTCTCTTTCCTGTCTGTCATATAACCCTACAAAACACATTACTGTCTTTGTCTAACAACCTCTCCATCTTCCTTTTTTTTCTAGACTATATCAGGGGCTAAAACATCAGCACAGGCCTCAACTCCACCCTGCCCAAAGTGAAACAAGTCACTTCCATCAGGCCACAAACAGTCCACAACAATTCTGCTGCTGTTAATGTATGTTAAAAGTTTTCAAGTATTCCTGTAATCTACCTGTGTCTGTGAGGCTGCAAGTACACCCCCAAACCTACACTCCAGCTGCCTTCTACCCCTCTATTTTACTAGACTGCAAAATTCCCTCTCAGTTAACGCAGTTTTCCATCCTTTTATTGCATTTTTAGCTTGTTAGATTTTCTACTCTGCTGTGATCTCTGCTCTAGCCCGCTCCTTTCACCCTTGTTATACTTGTGCTCAGTCCACTCCCCTACTCTACCCCCAATTCCCACCCATCCCACTACACTTACATTTATAGCTAACCGCAAAGCATACACCCTTAACCAATCATCCAATCACAGCAACCTAAGCATTACACACCTTATACCAAACCCAACCCTATTCTATCTATTCCCTCATCAGCCTACATCTTTTTATTATATTTACTCACCAAGTCAGTTCAATACCCAACATTCAAATATACACACAATGCTACTCCAATACACTATATTATGCACCTTGCTTATTACAGCATGCAAGTACACATCCTACCAAAAGCAACATGTATCCATCATCCCCTCCCCCCACCAACCCACTCACAACCCACCACCATACCCCAATAAGCAACTATATTATCTCACAACATTTATCTATACAACTCTAATATCAAATTCTTCTCATTCAAATATGTTCCCTCTAATACAACTCCTAACTTATTGCACAAATACACTAAACCAAGTATCAAATGTACCCACCTATGTCTAGTCAATGCAGCTCAGATTAAACAGAGTGGAGCTATACACCCCAATCCAGGACCTATAAACATACAGCAAATCCCCCACTTTTTAAACATCCGACCCTCTCCTAACATCACTCTTCTCCCACACAGCAACACAGATCTCCCTTACCTTGAACATGAATATAAGAACCATACTCAACAAAACTTCTGAATTTCATGCAACCTTCACCCAATATTCTCCAGATAGCTGTAGTAAAAGAAATTTGGTTTAAACCTCATATACAAGACACAGAAATACTAACTCATAGGTACAACATCCATAGGCTCAACATGACTCATAAATGGGATGGTGGCATAGCCATAATTTACAAAAATAATCTCAAACTGAACTGATTAGTAGCCAACTACCCAAAATCTAAGAAGTCTGAAGTCTTAGTCTCCTGCCTCCAAATCAACTCCAACAAACACATCATTTTCATAGGAGTTAAAATAGCTCCTGGCAACAATCCAGCATCTTTTGAAGACCTCCTTTGCTGGTGTGCTTCAACATATAGTCAGGAAACCATAATAATGGGGAAATTTAATCTAGATTGGTTAACCTGCAGCTCCCACAATACACGTTTTCTGTCAAATGATACAATCACCTACCAGGGTTGACAAGTGTAGTAAAAAACATTCAAAACTGGATTGGACCCTTACAAATAAACCTTCCCTCTGCTGTCAATATGTTGTCTCCCTGACAGCCTAAACAATCACCAACCCTCCTACCTGATTAAACAACATATTTGTCCTCCTAAAAATATAGTCTACAAATACATATGGAGCAAAAAACTTCTCACCTGAAGTCTTTAAATCCCTTCTGCAAAACTGGGACTTGTCCCCCCTTAAACACCTCCACTTTGACTCAGCAGTTCAATATTTTGATGAGAATTTTATCAATATTCGAAATAACCTAGCACCCTTTAGAAAAACACATATTAAATCTAAACATATACCATGGCTTACTAAAGA
Organism: Protopterus annectens; assembly: GCF_019279795.1. Classification (NCBI taxonomy): domain Eukaryota; kingdom Metazoa; phylum Chordata; order Ceratodontiformes; family Protopteridae; genus Protopterus; species Protopterus annectens. The sequence continues at coordinate 1,309,431,556 of NC_056737.1, read as the reverse complement.
GACCAAGAAGCTACTTAAACTGAAAGATATGGCCTGGCACCATTATCTTGAGATCAAAAATGAAATATCTCTTCTCAACTATTGACAGATGCATAACCTAGCCAAAAAGAAATTTAAACATGTCAAAAGATCTACTACACAACACTACAATAAAATTACCAAAATAACCCCCAGAAAGTCTGGCACGCCATCAACTGTTTGCTAAAACCCAATCAGACCACAACCTCAACTCCAAATGCTTCCAACACCACTGATAGTATTGCCTCCCAATTTAACTGTCACTTTGTAAATTCTATCCTATCTATCATAAAAAACAAATATCCTACCCCTCTATATTTACCTACACGGACAACAGATAACCTCAAATCCTTATCAGTTAAACCTTTACGAACTAGCACCATATGGAAAGTACTTTCCAAACTAAAGCTCTCATCCCTGGCTGCCGACCAGCTTCCCAATGAATTTCTCACAGTAGCATCCGGCTCCGTTTCGTTCCCTAGTTCTATCCTAATCAACCAGTCCATTACTGAACAATATAGCCCAAAATCTGGAATATATCTGATATAATAGCCCTACACAAAGGGAGCAGATCCACTGCATTCAATAACTATATGCCAGTAGCCATTCTCCCCCCATTGACAAGATGCTTGAAAAATGTATCCATACACAACTACTTGGCTATCTACTAAACAGCAACGTCCTATCTGCATTCCAACATGGTTTTAGACAAAAGCATAGCACCACCACTACTGCTCTGGTTAACTTTACTAATACAATCAACAATCTTAGGAATTCCATCCTCCACTTCTCCTCTGTCTTTCTTGACATGTCAAAAGCTTTTGACACAGTTTCCCATCAGAAACTACTCAATGCCCTACACTGATTAAACCTTTCCCAACCTGCCCTCTCCTGGTTTCCTAGCTATTTATCTGACCATCAACAGGCAGTCAAGTGGCTTAATGAACTATCTTCCTTTTTACCTATCTCCATCAGTGTACCCCAAGTATCCATACTCGGCCCACTGCTGTTCATTGTTTTCACCAATAAATTCTCCTCAGCCACTCAACATGCAACTTTGTTCAATAGGCAGAATCCTCCCTATTTGTTCAGCTCCCTCCATACCAGCATGGCTTCAAGCAACCTAAAAAGCTTTCAGTGACATCAAAAATTAACTAGCTAACTTCCAACTTGTTCTCAGTCCTAATAAAAGTAAGCTCATGCTCCTCACTAATAACAAAACACATGATCACCCTCCACCCTTTACCATCTATTCCTCTAATAAAACTGTAACAGAACCAGTTCAACACACCAAGCTCCTCAGGCTGACCATCAACAGCAATCTTAGATTTGACAAGCACCTAGCCCTAACTACCGAGAAGGAACACTCCAAGCTTGGCTCACTCTATAGGTCCAATCCTTTCCTAAATGACTCACCCAGAATTGTCATTTCCAGACCTCATCTACATTTCTCCCTGCTATATGTTTCACCATTATTCATTAAACTCGAAAAACCGAGCTAAACAAACTTGAATCCTGTTATAATAAAATGGCAAGATTTGCTTCAAACCTTGCATATAGATCTTACCATTGCACAGCACTGCACCAACTAACATGGCTTGAACTTCCCAATCTTCTTACCTTTAACCAACTAAATTTCACTCACACTATTTTCCACCATCCAGACAACTGCCCTGCTCTAAACACCTCATCTAGCCCTACTCCTAGTAAAAATAACCAAATCCAACAATAGCTGTGCTGATTCCCTATTCTCAAACCAAGTATCTAAAGCTTGTAATTCCATACCCCAAGCAATACTCAATAACATCAACATTTCCAGATTTAAACTACTTCTAAAGGAACACCTTGCCAACAACTGGTTTTATACTTGTACTAAGAAAGGCTGAAAAAATGTCTACTTATCTCTAACACTTCCACACTACACCTCTCTCTTCAACTCTATCTTGTTCCCACTTCATCTCATTTCCTTCCGCTTCCTTTTTCCTCTCTCAGCAACTCTTATTTTTATCCTACCTCTTCTAGTTCCCCCTCTTCCTTTTTCTTTTTCTATTTTTGTACATATGCTACATGTCATAACACTTCCGGTATCCCCCCTTAACATCTAGTATGCTTACTGCTATATATCTATCGTGAGAATTCTATGCTAAATCTAACACTAAATCTAATACTTCCACACTAGACCTCTCTGTCCTATGCTAGCTCTATCCTACTTCACCCAGTTCCCTCTCTTCTTTACCTCTTAGCTCTATAGATATTTCTTCTATAGTCCCCCTCCACTTTGCTAACTTTCTCGTCTTTCCTTCCAAAGTTGCATATTACTCATCTTATCATTCTGTTATAGGTTTTATGTAACTTGCTACTACTTTCTCTACTCTGAGCCATTTATGTATCAAGTATGTATTTATTAATTATCTCTAGTATGTATTAATTAATCATCTTACATATGCCTGTATTTGTAAATAATGTAACCTTTTTTTCTCTTCTGTGATCATCCTCCATTTGAAAAAATACTTTCTTTTTAAAAATCTTCACGTATATATTTTTTAAAAGAGAGCTTTTCTCCCTGGGCATCTGCTGAAATTCATTGATCCAGTTGGACATTCTCGGTAAACAAATGTAAAATAAATAAATAAAATGAAATGCTATTCAGCTATAATAATGTGTTTAGAAATGCTCACAAATGACTATTTCATTGACTTCAAAAACAAAATGTTATGATTAGGTATAACTATTGATTAAAATATGTCAACTACCAATTTAAAAAAAGAACAACATGCAAACAACAGATTAACACAGACTTATGAAGAAAGTTGCCAAAATTGCCATGCAGTTAAGTACCTAAACATTCCCCAGGAATTATTAAATGCCCCACTACTAAAAATGCTGTTGTCCCAAGATGTGGTGTTTACATTTAGGAAATACTTCATTATTGGCTAATTTGCATGTCGCTGAATCATATTATCTACTGCAACATTCAGATCAGCACTTCTAGCAGTAAGAAGCTATGGAAGCTGCTTCATGTAAGCACACCCATCCCACCCCCCTTTGTAAATGTCCCACACACACAAGTACACATTGAAACACATGCACACAATACAGTTACTTTACCTGTCCCTACATTGACTGAACATCCTAATTTCTCCTTTTCTGGCTCTAGGCTGTCACAAAAGGTATAGTCCCACTTCATACTCCTGGGTCCATGGTGTCTAGTGGTTGCCACCCCATAAGTCCCCATAGTGATTGAAGTGCCATTATAACACAGATCTTTTCATGTCATTCCTGGTTCTAGTGGTTTCCTCCACCCTGATCCCCTTACTGTTTGAAGTGCAATTACAGTACAAGAGTGGTATCTCTGGTATTTTGTGTTCTCCCCCACTCCCCAATCTTCTTACTGCTTTAAGTGCCATTACAGCACAGGACTTTTCATGTTATCCATGATGGCTATTGTCACACGCTTCCCCATTGTTGAGTAATCCCTGGTGGGTAGTGGTCCTCCCCACCCAATGTTTTTGACTCTACTCATTAGTTTGGCAGTGTATGGATGTATGACAGTGATCCCAGCTTACACACACACACACACACACACTCACACACACACACACACACACACACACACACACACACACACACACACACACACACACACACACACACACACACACACACACGTACACACACACACACACACACACAAACTATCTCTCTCTCATTCATGCAATCTTCATATGCACTCACTCTACACTGCCTAACCCTACCTTACTATTAAAGCCCCCAGCATTTACCTGTTCCACTTTAGCTGACAATGGCCTTTGCCATGTTCACTACTTGAACATGATGTAAGTGGCTGTGCCAGTCTACATGTCTGATTTCATCGATAGTTTGATGCACAGATGCATTCCTCGAGGTGATTCTGGAGTAGGGAGGAAATGGCTATTTAACCCTTTCTTCCCCCTCAGACTGCCTCACTACCATGTAGCATGCACTGCACATTTTCATACATCTTGTGGTAAACTTTATGAATTCTGCCCAATATCTAATATTCACAGATGGCTTACACAATCTCCCAATAGGAACATACAATTGCTAAAAAACTGCTTTCTTTGTTTTGTTTCATGGAAGAAGCAATACATTTGAGAAATACAAAGATAGGCATTGCAATTTACATGAAATGCTGAAGTCTTAGACTTGGTACAGCAACTATGTGACTTTATAAGTGGGTAGATGTGTGTGGAAAGAAAATTTTTTTTCCAGCAACACAGGAATATATATAATGCCATAACAAAATACTTTACCGAAGCCTTTCCCACCAATGTTCTTCTCCAGGGAGGTATTTATTAGTAGGTCCAGTTAATTACAAAATTGAGAAACGCCATCTCTGTGTAGCAGTAGTGACCAAATTCTGCTCTGTAGGACTGTTACAATGTTATTTACTGATTGTTAAGATCACATGATAAGAAGCATATCTATAACAGGTAATGTCTGCATGTTATTCAAGGAAAAGCACCTCTTTTTAGAATATCAATTAAGTTTGTAGCTATCAGTCTGCTCACAGTCCTTACTTATGCTATCTCACTTTGCTGCCCATTATCTTTAGGTAAACTATAAGCCCCAGTGGATATTAATTAAGACCTATGTCTGAATAAAGTCTTTCAACTTTTCCCGGTTAGGGGTCGCCACAGTGGAACTCCGGTCCGCTAATAAGTGACAGTGGATTTTTACAGAGCTGAGTTGCCAGCCCAACACCCAACCTTCAAGTAAGGCACACCCATTCACACAAGCATCTACCTGCATGTCTTTAATGTAACTCGACCATGGGGAGGACATGCAGACTCTACACAGAAAGCGCTCTAGCAGAGAATCAAACTGGAGAACTTCTTGCTGTGAGACGACAATGCTAACCACTGCATCACTGTCGCCATCCAATTAAGGCCTATGTGTGAATAATTCTGCTTAAATATTTGTGCTGCAAAAGAGAAGAATTAGAAAAACATGTGTCTTACTTGGCTGTGAGATATACTAGGATTTGATCACTCCTGGCAGGGAATGGTTATGAGGCAAAAGTGGGAGTGTTCAAATGTAAACAATCAGACATGTATATCATAGCAAACCTCACACCTAAACATGGTATAATGTTACTTCTCATTGGCTCGTGTTTCTGTGATTTAATGCATGTTCTCAATACCTGTATTTGTTTTTGTTTTATTATTTTATTTAATTGAGTTCTGCAGTACAGAAAAATAGGTTTGTTGTGTGTGCGTGTGTGTGTGTGTGTGTGTGTGTGTGTGTGTGTGTGTGTGTGTGTGTGTGTGTGTGTGTGTGTGTGTGTGCATGTGAGTGTTTGTGTATGTGTCTGTCTCTCTCTCTGTCTCTGTTTGTGTGTGTGGGGGGTATACATGTGCACTCAGGCATGTGTGCATGCATACAAGTTTAATTATTTTTTTCTATTTTAAGTGGTTTCTTTGTTTTTGTAAAATACTTATATATGCCACATTATATGAAAAACATTAGTCAAATCAACTTAAAAAATCAAGGTTTTCATCTGAAATTGGCAACTTAATAATGGATGTTTATAACTAACACATATTACAATAAACTGAAATTAATATCTAAAACATAGATCTGACCATTGCTCAAGCAAAATGTTTCAAGCAAAGGAAACAGTTGGTACACAATTATTGTATCCACACAAAGAAAATCAAAGAATCCTGAAATTCCACTTTCATTAATTTAATTTCCTCCAAGGGTTAAATGTCATTTTCAAATGCAGTTTCTCATCATTATTCCATCCATCCATCCATCCTCAACCCCCTTTCCCATTTTTGGCCATGGGGTCAGGGTGTCACTTCAGCTGTGACAATCATCTCCACGTTTTACACCACCAGGTGGCTAGCCCTTTTGCTGTAGTTCATTCATACCACTCACTCTTACCTGTGGCCGATTTAGAGTGCCCAGTCCACCTACTGCATGTCTTTGGAAGAAACTGGAGCAAACCTGCATGACTGCAGGGAGGACATGCAGACTCTGCACAGAAGGCACACCAGCTGAGAATCAAACCAGAGAACCTTTTGTTGTGAGGCGACAATGCTAACTGCAGCACCACCATAGCCACCCATTTCTCATCATTATTATTATGATTCCAGAATACTTTGTTCTACTATAAAATGTTAATCTCCACAATGCCGAGGAGCTGAAAGATGAAAACTAATGCCCAAAACAAAGAAGGACAAAATATAAAAAATTTACATTTTTTTTTTTTTGCAGGGAGGAAGTCCCCTGCTTATCCCAGTTTAGAGAAGGCTGCACACCCCTTAAACTTTTATATACCAACTTCTTGATCACACCAACACAAAGAAGAGAAAAATCTCCCAAAGAAGTGAAGCACTGCTATCCCACTCTTAGAAATCCCACTGCAATAATTTCCTACTGTAAACAGTAATCACCATTATGGTCTTCAATTTTTATTCTTCTTTCTACTGAAGCTCATGGAATTTAACCTCAATCACCTGTAGAAGAACCATAAAAATATTTACTGTGTATAGAAATAAGCAAATCTAAAACAGATTCTTAGGATATAATACTGAATAAATTAAACAGAGCGATTCACATGTAGTCATTAAAAGAATAAATATATGAGATAGGGCAGGTTTCATAAAGATCCCAGCTGTGAGTGTCAAGGCTGTGGCAAAAAAGGTCCTTTAATGTGATTACAAAAACAAGAAATTTAGAAACATATTAGCCTCAGTGAGGAAAGACTTCATTATCAGGTAATTTGCAGTTCCTGAATCGCTCACTGACATGCACTTTGATCTGGTAATCACTAATGTCAGCCTGTGCTTTGCATTGGTACAGGCACCCCCATTTCACTCCTCCACACATATGCACATAGACAAACATGGACATAAACAAGAACACATCCCTGTACACTCAACTTGCTGTTACAGAATGTCTGTGAGTTTGTCTCTTTAACTGTCCTGTGCTACTTTGTGACAATTATAATCAGTTAAAAATGCCAGACATTAGAGTTTCAAACTTCTTCTTGCTCAGTAATGGCTTTTTGTGCAGACAGGTTTATTGTTTTATTAATGTTCATTGTGCCTGGCAGTAATATGCATCGGTCTCCAGTGTCCAGTGTCCTCTTCCCCCACAGTATGACAGTCTTTGCTTATTAGTCTTGGGGACCTGGGGAGTTTAAAGTCATAGGTACCGCATGCGCTCAGACACCTACCATACCTATCTCCTAACGAACAGCCCTGCTGCAATCACCCAGTTAGGCACATTCACACACACACACACACACACACACACACACACACACACACACACACACACACACACACACACTAAATCTACTCATATAAGACTACTCATACCTCTGCATACACTCACACACACTGCCACACACATGCACAGATAGAAAAAACACACATAACACCACCACCATTACCTGTCTAACTCCCAAATACTCACGTCTAAATATGAACTTTCTCACTGAAAGTAATGAGAGAATGTGTGAAATTTTTGCTGAGATAGCTAACAGGGCTGCTGAAGCTGTTTTACACACCTGAGTGGTTCTGTGAAATACTTGGCTGCATACAGCATTTAGGTGCAGCCATTTCTGTGGGAGAGCACATGATTTAAGTTATCATATGCCAGTCCCCTGGAATGTTTCATTAACATTTGCAGTAATCTGGAAGGACAGGCCACTCTAGTGTTTCTACAGAATGCATCAAAGAAGTCCAGTAGGGCTGCTTCTCAATTGGAAATGGCTACAGTGATGATATGGGCAAGTGCCAGTATAGCCAGCTGGAGTTTTTTTTTAAATGATATGTTGTTTGAATATCAAATTGATTTATACAAGATGTTTGTGTTACAAATACATTAGAACTATATGTCATTTGTATATCAAACTGATTTTATACAGATGATTGTAATGAAAATGTATTTGTGAGCTTTGGTTGTGTTGAACTGTATCACCAATACACCCTGCTGAAATGATGAGAAATGTACAAGTATTTTTGTAGCTGAATTAAATGTTTATGTTTTAAGAGAGGATGCTGGTAAAGCTGATGATAACTTTAAGGAAAAATAAGGGAAATGTAAATGAGCTGTTAAGCCATTAAGAGGCCCCCTAGAGAGCTAAATAGGACCGGAGTTGATGGGTCTGGGGAAGAGCCTTTGTCCATTAGCTTAGTGAAAACAAACGAGGCCCCAGGGACTGCCATAAAGAATTGGATGTGTATTATGGGCATCTGTGCTAATTCCTGTCTCAGCTTCAAAGGGGAATACTGTGAGAACCTAGAGTCAGGTGACCAAATGAGGTCATTCTGCCAGCCCTCTTGGAAATTATATTTCAATATTACAAAGAAAAATCTCAGAGTATTGAATATTCTGTTTGGGAAGTCTGACTGGAAAGACCCTCACCACAGCACCTTACCTTATAGTAGCAAGTAACTTAACTAGGCTACAGTGATTCTTTTAGATTTAGCCAGGAATATAGTGAAGCTTAGTTTAGATATTGTTTTTCTTTATTTGTCTGAGTTTGTCCATCAATGTTCTTTTCAATATTTCCTATGACCTAAACTCTGTGGTTTACTGTGAATATATATTAAGTATTTTCATGTTCTTTTATTATTTATTATTAAATATATTTAAAACTTTCATTGTGCCTGATCCCCGTAGAAAGCACTTAACCTTGGAGAGTGCTTATATTTATTTGGTGACACTGTGTGTGACACTCCAGAAGGCCTAGCCATCTTGGTGAACTACTACCATTTGTATTAGTATTAATATTACACAGTATAATTGGTCATCCTTTGTTAAGGGCCTTAGAGTAGCTGATTGCAAAGTGTCTGTTGGCAGTCATAACTACCTTATACTCTGTGCAGCAGGGGGCACAGCAGGTACATCTGTGCCAGCCTTTCCAGTGTGTGTGTGTGTGTGTGTGTGTGTGTGTGTGTGTGTGTGTGTGTGTGTGTGTGTATGTGTATATGAAAAATCTTATCTTTCAGTGTGTGTGTGTGTGTGTGTGTGTGTGTGTGTGTGTGTGTGTGTGTGTGTGTGTGTGTGTGTGTGTGTGTGTGTGCGTGTGTGTGAGTGTGTGTGTGTCAGCTACTTGGGGCAGGGACATTAAGCAATGGGTTCACAGAGAGGGTGCTGGAGGACTTGGCTTGAACATTTGGCTGAGGACCTAACCCTACAGCTGTACCAGTGGAGAGTCTTATTGGGGGTTCTGGAGGGGAACAGATATAGAGACATCCAAACCCAAGCTGAGTGTGTTCCTTGTGTGCTCTAAGTGAAATTGTACTTGAGGCAGAGAGGTCTATGTTTGGAAATACTGAGTGTATCCATTTGTATTCAAAGTGCACGTCCCTCTCCAGTGTCTGTGGTGGGGATTCAAGCTGCTTGATTGCTGTCCCAGTGTGGGGACAGCACATATTGGTGGGCATCACATATTGGTAACAGTGGTGGGCATCACAGCTATCACAAATGGCAAGCCCTATTTACCAATGACTGTAAACTTTCTGCATCCTAGGGATAGTCATTGAAAGTCCTTGGATGAAATGTCAAATTCAAGGCAATCTGTTGCTTGCTATGTTTAATAAAAATATGGAAAATAAGAGTAGTTGAAAACTATAATAACTTTGAAAGTTCACAACAACAAAATTGAGCTTAGAATGAGCAAAATGATAGCCAATGGTCATTTATAACACTGTACTCAAGCTGAAAGTGTTATATGCCTGAAACATATCCTGCTAGTGTACTTTTCTAACAAAGATACCCCATTACAGGGGTTTACTATGAACCAGTGCTCCTCATTTAATGTTAATCAACTTGTGATTATTTGACCATAAAACATCAAAAACCTTAGGAGGATACTATTCAAAACAGAAAGATTTCAAAATCAGCAAAACATAAAATCAATTATTCTTTTGCATTGGCAACCTCTTCCCCCAAACAACCAGGTGTGAAGGCAGGTCCCTGTTCCCGTCTACTTGATAAATTGTAGATAGACAGATAAATATATCAACTACTATGTTATTCTTATACAGAAATGAGGGAGAAATTGAAATGCAACACTCATTGTATTTCACTTCTCTGAGTATAAACGCCATTAGAGGATTCCAGTGATACTCCAATAACAGCATTCTGAGCATTGGTCAAATGGCCACTGACAAACAGTAAACTTCCCCCATCAGAGCCCAAAGAAAGTCATCACTTTGAAAGTAAAAAGCCAAATCTCCACTTGCAAACTGTTTTGTCATTCAAGAAAAATGAAGGCTTGCTGAAAATGTTAATCGTGATACAAATCCATCCAGAAACATTTTCAACATGGCAATGACTAGTGCAGAACATCAGCCTCTTTAGGCAAAGAAATAAGTTGATGCATCGTAAAAGTCAAAATGAGATGAACAACATGTGGCAAACAAGGAGAACTGCATGGAAACATTGAAAAGATGCTAGATTATAAAATACTTATGAATTTATAGCTACTCTGTTCAGAATAAAACAAGAAATAAAGTATATATATCATGGTTTTAATTTCATTTTGTGCACAACAGAGTCACAGCCACTTAGCAAGGAAAAGGCAAATGGTATTTGTGTATATTTTCTATTAAAATGGCAATAACTTTTCTGACTGACAGTCATTTTCCTATCAGTGCATATAGAAATCAGTTATGGTAAATAATTAAATTTTTGAGTCCATTAGTAGTTTAAACAGCCTGCGGTATGCGTATACTAAATACAGTTTTATTCTGGATCATCAAAAGGCTAAACTATGAGCATTAAAAAAACTGAAAAGTGAAGTTAACTTGAAATGTTTTTTTACAGAGGAGCAAGATGTCCTGTACCCTCCCATATGTGGGCAAGCTCTCTCCCAAAATTATATACACCAGCTCCATAAATGCATAGACTGGAAGAAGGAAGAAACCTTCCAAAAGAAGAAAATGAGTGCTAGTGTGATTTGAAAACATTGAGCAACTTTACATTCATTGGTAAATTGTGCTTCTGGCAACTAGCACTTAAGAACCACTGATAAAGGAAGAATGCAGAGTCCCTGTAATCACAACTATGCAGGTAAAAGCTGCACTCTCCAAAGCCAAAAACACAGCATCTATGGGACCGGACAGCATCCCAGGCTGAATTTTACATGAACTTCAGAACAAACTGGCTCCCCACTTAAGCACCATGTTCAATAATAGCCTCGCATCAGGCTTTGTGCCCACTGAATGGTGCGCACACACACACACACACACACACACACACACACACACACACACACACACACACACACACACACACACACGCACACATGCACACACGCACACACGCACACACACACACTCACAAACACACACACACACATGCACACACATTAACATACTGACTTCCGTACCAATATGTACAAGCTATAAACACAGTGAAAGAAACAGTTCAAAAGAGTTTACGAAGTTAATGCAATACAGCACAATGCATGAAATAATTATGGTGCTTGATATGATCATCATCTATTTCTCTATTATGAAACTCAGTTTATATGTGAATTCCAATAGTTCATGGTTGAAACTGAAATGTAAAATGTTGCTTTGATTTTCAAGTTTAAAGAAATGTGACTCCTTCCATTTGTACTTGTTTTTCTTCTATGTTTTGGTACAGTAAATGCATTTATGGTAGATTACTTACTATGTCAGAGTTCAGAAATGACCCGCAATGTCACTATATATGTCCTTATGCTTTTTATTTTCTTTTCATGTACATAAATTATCCCACTATGCCTTTGTAATTATTATGTAAACAAAAATATTAGCACACTTAAAATTGGAACAATCACTGGTATCTCACCAATCCATACATCCACAAATCATTTTTCCCATTTTTGCACAAGGGGTCGGGGTGTCATTTCAATAGTGACAATCATCTAGAGCCAAGGTTTACATCACTGGGTGGCTAGCCCTGCCACAGTAGTTCTTCCACACTACTCACTTGCAAGCTTACTCACACCTATGGCTAATTTATAGTGTCCAATCTACCTACCACGTCTCTTAGAATTTCAAAAGAAACCCATATGAACATAAAGAGGACATGCAGACTCTGCACAAAAGGCACCCAATCTGAGATTCGAACTGGAGAACCTCTTGCTGTTAGGTGACAGTACTATTGACTGTGACTGCATTGTTGCAAATCAAGTGTCAACCATGGAAAAAATTAGGCTGCAAGACAAAACCAGAGGAACAGAAACTGATGAGGCTGTAGTTCAAAAGATAAAAACTACAGCTGTGATATTCTCTGTGCTCCTAACTGAAGATACAAAATTATTTATCAAAAGGTCACCCATGGAGCGTTAGGAATGAGCAAGAATCCTAATGTAAAACAGCTGGATGCATACACATAAACATGTACAAATGTTACTTTAGAGTCTAAGAGTCAGCATACAGATGAACAATTCATGTGTAGTATATTACAAGGTTGCCCTCCACACACACACACACACACACACACACACACACACACACACACACACACACACACACACACACACACACACACACACACACACACACACACACACACACACACACACACACACACACACACACACACACACACACACACACACACACACACACACACAAAAAAAATGTAACATGAATAAAGATACTTTATGCAACAACATTGTCTTAAACATGTAGGAATTCTCTTTTTTTAAAATAAGTTGTTCATGTTGATCACTGTTACAGTAGCCTTAGCGATATGGGTAGATTATCATAGTTATCTATATTTGGGAAGTGGAAGTCGAAGGTTCCCAGAGGCCTAGAAAATAGTCCTAGCAAAGCTTAATCTAGACCTAGAGAAGGAATCAAGCCTATATTGTCTTGTAAAAGTATGTAAAGAGGACCAAGTAGCAGCTTCTGGAATACTTCTAGAATCCAACACTTTCCTGAAAAAAATATAAATAAAGCCAAGGCACTGGCAGAGTGGGCCTTGTCCTTGCCTGGCATAGATGTGTAATGGTCATTACAATGAAAGGTAATAGCCTTAGACAACCGTTTGGAAATAATCTGCCTTGACGTAGGTTGTGCTTTCTTCTTACCTTCCAAAAAAATGAAACATTGATCTGAAAATGTGAAAGATTTTGTTCTGTCAAAATAGTATCTGAGTTGTCTATGAATATCCAAGGCATGGAGTATACTCTCACCCTCATTTTTAGGTTCAGGATAAACAGGGAGATGGATAGTTTGACTTAAAGTTAAATCAGATTTCACTTTAGATATAAAAGTAGGATTAATTCTCTGTGGAAAATGAAATAGGGTTGACTCAGTATAACAACTTGCAACTCAGATACTTAGCAGTCAGACCAATCAGTAAACTGTTTTCCATGTTAAGAACATCAAGTCATCCAGATTAGTGGTTTCAAATAGAGCAAGTATTAGCTTCTCTAACACAAAATGAAGGTTCCAACAAGGGGCCACCAGTTTTGTAAGAGGTCACATATGCAAAATCCCTTTCAGTAACATTTTCACATGAGACTGCATTGAAAGAGGATGTTATGTGGGCAGACATGATGAAATGGCCAATAAATGAACCTTAATAGAAAATAACAAAGGACATAGGATAGTAACTCACACAAACATTGTAAAACCAGAGAACAACTAGCCCTCAGTGGGTACTGGTTATGTTTTTGGTACCAACTAGAAAGCCTTTTCCATATGCTAATATACTGTATATCATTTTTTAGTAGCATACTTTCTTGCTTCTATTACTACCCACAGCATATCCTCAAAAACAACTGCCTAAAAGGAATTAAGACCATACCATTCTTTCAGTAAGTTGAAGATGATTGATGTTGGGATGTATCAAACACTCCTTTTATAAGTAAATCGAGATTGCGAGGAAGCTTCTCATAGTTGCCATTGGCCATTTCCAAAGGGATGGAATACCATGGTTTCCTGGGTCAGAAGGGATTAACACAATGATCAGAGGGGATTCATTCTGAATCTTCAGAAGTACCCTGGATACCATGGGAAATAATACAAACCTGGCATAGCAGCTATAGCTTTAGTTCATTCCACTGCTGCTAAGAACCTGTTTAATTCCAGTCCTACCCTTTCTAATAAGGATGGAAAAATAATTTATAGGTATGGGGAAAATTTTTATTTTATTTTTACATTTGTTAATTGGGTTAGTCTGACTTGGCTCAGAGAGCCCTTTTTCTGTGGAGACCTGATGAGAAAAGCTCCAGGAAAGTAATTAAAAAAATAAGAAAAAAACTAACAATTCAAGTTGTAAGTTACTTAGTACAAAAACAGAGAAAGAGAAATATACAATACGAATATATATAAAAGACAAAAGTATAGTATTTTGAGAATGCAGTAGCAATATGTTTCAGAAATTTGGTTAGCAATTAAGTTATTTGCAAGGAATGCAGCAATGCCTAAAATAAAAATTCAGAGTAACATCATGTCATAGTACAACAAAGATGTATTTAATAGCATAGGTACTAACTACAGAGAGAGTAATATGTGTAGACAGTTTAGATAGCAGATACCAGGCAGATATGTTAACTGATAGAAGAAGAAAAAAAAATCTGTTATTTCCTGACAAGTACAGATCCATGCATATTGGAAATTAATTTTTAGTTCCTTTTTGAATTTGCCATTCTTGGTACCGGAGAGAAGGGACAATGGAAGTTTATTCCATGAGTATGCAACTGAATGACTATAAAGTATTTTTCCAATATTTTTGTTTGGCTTGGTCACCTGCAGAAGGTTTTGTTGTGTGCTTCTGAGGTCAGAATTGGGTGTGTCGGTTGTAATTATGAATGTAAGGACAGGGCAGGGGTTGGGGCTATTTAGGATGCTATGTGCAATTTGTACTAGTGATATTTGAAGCATGTGGGGGAGCTCAGGCCATCTTAAGCTTTTCAGGGATATACACTGATGGGATTTGTAGCTATTACTGGCTGTGAATCCAGCTATCTTTTATAGGTGGATTCTAGTTTGCTTTAGAGATTATTTTGGCGGTTAGTAAGTATGGGAGCAGTATACAGCAGGGATGGTAGAATAAATGTCTGAACCAGTATAGGTCTAGATTTGTTAGGTATATATTTGTTGTTGCGGTATAGAAGACCTAGTTTTTGATTGGACTTTTTGATACAATTTAAGATATGCAGGTCAAATTTTAATTGGTAGTCTATAGTAACACCAAGCAATTTGGTGTTTGAGTCAGTGGTGATAACTGTATTATCTAAGGATGAGCTGGTGAAGTTTTCTTTAGCTGGATTGAGGTTTTTTGGAAGGAAAAGGAGAAGCTTGGTCTTTTGGGGGTGGACAGATTCAGTGCCAACTTTACCCCTCTCTCACTGCCAAAGAACCAATCACAATAGCAGTAGATTGCCAGGCACCCAGTATTACTGCTGCACAAGTTAAAACAGCACTGTCCAAGGCCAAGAATACACCTTATATGGGACCTGACAATATCCCTGGCTGTGTTCTACATGAACTACAGAGTGAACTGGCACCACACCTGTATGCCCTGTTCAATCACAGCCTCACCTCAAGCTTTGTCCCTACTGAATGGCTCACTGCTATAGTCATCCCTCTCCACAAAGGAGGAGCAGCTACAGACCCTGGGAAGTATCACCCCATTAGCCTGACAAGTCTGATATGCAAAGCTATGGAACCATACATCATGGACCTAATAAACCAGGATATAGGGAATCTCCAAACTCTGGATCCCACACAGTTTGGTTTTGTGAAGGGTAGATCATGTCTGCTCAACTTGGTTGACTTCTTTGAGTCCGTCATCAGAGCTGTGGATGAAGGCAAGGTGGTTCATACAGCCTACTTTGATCTGGCCAAGGCCTTTGATACCATTCCCCACTCAGGAATCATAGAAAAACTCACTAAGCTAGGCATCAACCCCTATATCACTAGGTGGGTTGCAAACTGGCTCACAGATAGAACCCACAGTGTGAAAGTAGCTTACTCCAAGTCAGACTGCCGACCAGTCATGAGTGGAGTCCCACAGGGATCAGTCCTGGGTCCTCTCCTGTTTGGTATCTACTTCTCAGAAGTCCAGGCCAACACAAAGGGACTCTGGTTGACAAAGTTCACAGACGATTGCAAGTTGAGAGCCATTATTAACTCCCCAAGTGACACTGATATCCTACAGAAAGGCCTCACTGAGACCAACGACTGGTGTCAGAACCAGGGCCTTAAGCTCAATGCCAAAAAGTGTCATCATCCCCTTTGGGAAAAACCCAGTTCCCATGAACTACCACATCAATGGTAGTCCACTGAACACAGAAGGCATTATAAGAGATCTGGGAACACAGGTTAACAGCAACCTCTCTTTTGATCACCACATTGCCACTGTGGTCAGAAAGTCCCTTATGTGGCACATCTCATTGCTAAGGGGAAAGTAGTGTTAAAATTATTTTTGTAAATTTAAATTATTTAGCAACTGTTTTTGCCAACCAGGGTAGTGTAGCTGGTGTACAATGTAAGTGTGAGTGTATATAACATGTGAAACTACCCATGTACACACAAGTGCCCCATACAGTATAGTCACACCCCTTGCCAATATAAGGGAAACAGATAGACTGATGTCATGTAAAGTATATGATATACACTTAATAATTGAAAACACTCCTCTGATATATTAAAAAAATTAAAAGTGGCCAATGGCTAGCTATGCTTAGCAAGTGTAACCAATTCTAAGACATGATTGCTAAGCAGCAGGTAGCTCAACAACTTTTACTTTAATCAGTGTTAAAACCGGCTTAGCAGATTTGCGCACTGCTTAGCGGAGCTTAACCTTTTCAAAATGGTCCAATGACAGAAAAGGGCAGGACTATAGCACTATTTAAAATGGCAGGCAGGAATATAGCCATAATCTGTTAAAGTCCATCTGTGCATATACAACGGTTGGTGTTGGAGAGGGAATGCACTTCCGGGCGCAATTCTGGAGCATTCAGGAGTCCAAGGTCATGGCTGGACTCCTAGTAAAAAAACATGAAGAGAGACTGCTGCAGGGCCAGTACCAGGGCTCCCAATACAAAGTGGAGGCCTGGGGCCATTTTGCATGTGACCTTACCAGTGCTACTGGCATCTCCCGGACTGGTGAACAGGTATGGCACCACTATGCTGATCTAAAGTGGAGGAAGAAGGATCTCGTGGACAAGTGGATCCAAGATGGATGGGCCCAGAATGCTCCAGTAGTGTGTATGTATCACTATCAAGTAGTTTGTAGCAAATACTAGCCTGAAACTGTGATAGACAGATAAGCATAATGAGTGTTTTTCTCCCCTACAGCTGCAGCAAAGAGGGCTGTGAGCATTAAAGCCTATGGTGACAGACTGCTGAAGCTGCACCAACAGGCTGGTGAGTACAAATCTGTTTTACAGTATATAGTCCAAATATCTAAGAAGGAGTATATTGCATATTTCTAGTAGGTATACACTTACTGTGTGAACTGAATAAATATAAAAGTTTGACTGACTAATATTGATGCAAAATAAAGACCCTTTACAAAAAAACTGTTGTGTTTATTCTGGTACGTTGTTGTAGACATATATACTACACTAATCTCTGAACCTTGAATAGTAATGTATAAAGTATAAAACTGTGTTCCATGTAGGACTGATATGAGTTAACCTTTGCTTTCCAGATTGTAGTAATCCAAAGAATTAATGCACAGTTCAATAGTTATCTGTCATGCATGAATCACAGGATTTCAAGTTCAGACTGTCTAACCAAGATACTATTAGGCAGAAACCAGGGAAACAAAGAATAGCAGTTTCCAAGTAGCTTGTTGTGATAAGAAATAGCTTTATTATTAATTTTACAAACCCAGACACGTTTTGAATCCAGGGAGTAGTACTAAGATGTGTACATATCTACATACAAGGAATCAGGAATAAATATAAAAACAGTCAGGTAGTGTTAACCTAAATTTTCTCCATAGGTTTTATAGGTAAGGAAATGTTGCTAGTAGCTGTATGAAGGGCATACTAATAAACTGTGTACAACTGTTCAATTGTCACACCACATGCCTGCAAATGACAGCAGGATAGGTGCATACAATATGCACTCTTCCCGAATCATACCTTTCAACTGTACAGATATTCACTGAATGTTCAGATATTTGTCTCAGAGTTTTGGTCTGTTTTACATAAAGTAGTGGTGTCATGGCAAATCAGTGTCAAATCATTACAGACTGAAGTTAGAAAATAATGACATACATATAAGTGTCAAATGTCATATCCTTCAGAAAAGCCATGCAAATGCAAAACCTGTTATGCTATCAATCTTCTACGTTTGTAAGAGCAATATCTAAAAATTGTGCATATTTATGGCCCTTTGTCCCACTCTCATGTATGGTATTGTCCAGAAGTCATGCACTAAGAGGTTGAAAGGTGCATTCCCCGATACATGTCTCCCAAGTCTCATGGCTAGTGGTCACTGCTGCAAATAATCCTGGACACAGATATCAAACCAGATGATGTATGTCAGTAGGACACTCACATAACAGCAGGTCAGGGTACCCTTCCTGTGCCAGATATGTACCCCTGATATGTACGAGTCCCCTCTAGTCATGTAACCATAGTTGTCACAGTTTGCCACATACCATTCCAGGCTGACAGTTTAATAGGTATGTTTGTGCTACAGAAGCTGTGGGCCATAGGTAGATCTAAAGTGAGGGCAGACCCATAGAGTATTGAGCCGTACTGTTGTGGAAAATAGAAGCATAAACATATGTTAATGGACTTTTTGTCTCTCCTCCCACCCCTCATCCAGATCAATACAATAATTCATATACTATGGGTATGTTTTATTCAAATCCTAATGTTGGGACTTGTGTTATATTATCATTCTTATATTTGATTGTTTGTATGTTAACATACCTTGTTCAAATACAATTGTTGGTGACCTATTGCCATCAATGTTACTGGCATGCTGTTATGATGCATACTGTTGTTCCATTCCTTCATTTGTTCTGTTTGCTTTGCAACTGTTACAAATCTGTTTTATGGGGTTAATTGGAACATCCATGCATGCTGTTATAACTAATCTTGAAATGTATTGTTCATGACTAACCAACATAATTTGTAAAACCTCAACACCATAGCACGTCTGGAAGGGAGACTCCAGCAGATCCGACTGTCCCACCTCATCTGGCCATGGCACCAGGCCCCAGCACATTTGGGACCCAACCAGGGATCTGTTTCCTCCGATGGTCCTGCACCACCTTTGAGTGGAACTGCTTCAGGGGATTGGGCCCATCCCCCCCAGGACCGGGTGTGGATAGGAGGCTGGCACCCACCATCAGGTCCGGGGTTTGGGGAGCAGCACCCTTAGATCTGAGTTTGGAGATAAGCTGTGCCAGACTGAGGGCTGCCTGGTGCACCTCAGGGGCAGGCTACCCCTCCTGTCTAGCCCCATCACAACCACCTTCGGGGCCTTGAAGGTCCAGTGGTGACTGCCCATGGATGAGGATCGCAGCCCCACTGTAACCATAGGGGGGCATGGGTTTCAGATTCCCAACCACCCTCCCTGTCAATAGTGTTTACCCCCTCATGTGTCATATACCACCCCTGTCTGCTCTCTTGTCTGTCTTGTCTGTCGCCCTACCCAACCTACCTCCCCAGATATACCTATAGTCCTTCCCCAACATCCCACTCTCACCTTAAAAAAAAGAAATGGGCATCTGTGCCAAAATAAAATTTCGCCACATACATAGCTGTCCATTTCACACACATGTCCACTGGACACATGTAATCTGGTTTAATTTGCTTGACAACCCATTTCTGTTATCCTCACCCCTCTCTCTGGGGGTTGAGTGTCCAACTTCACCTCCACATTTTGTACAAATGCACAGCTGTTGCTATATAAGAAATAGACAGCTATGGAACTTCCATACACCTGTCCTGCACATCCCTAGCTATCTTTCATATTGTTTTTCCCTCTGAGTGCCCTTTTTTTCATTTCTTTCCTATCACCCCTTTTTTTCTTTTCTTTTAAATAAATTACTGCAGGCGTAAGCATGGGTAAGTGGTAATAAGTGAGAGTAAGTGAGTTTGAGTGATGCTAAATGAAGCCAACACAGAATAAGCATCTGTATATTTATCCATGTATTGGCATCGCTTAGCGTCATGCAAACCTGTGCAAACCCGGTTACAACTGCTTAAAACTGCTTTAATCACTCTGTTTCCATCAGCCACTGTTCTGCCTAGAAATAAAATAATCAGCCCTGCCAAGTCTCAAAGCCAGGGCCCTGTACACCAAAGTCAGAGCGATGTACACCATTTAAGTTAGAAGGATTGATGATGCTATTTCAAACATATCATGCAGTAGAGTCATTCAACAGCAGGGAAAAGATTCCAGGTTTTGTATTTATACATACACACATGTATATATATACATATATACATAATATAAATAGAGATATACATATAAATATATATACATATATATATATATATATATATATATATATATATATATATGCTCATAACATGTAGTGGAGTTATACCTCAGAACCATACCTCTCAACCTCTTAGTGCAAGAAATCTGGCCAAAAACTGCCCAAATTGGGGGGGGCGACAATGGGCCAAAACTAGGGACATATATTTTAAATATTGCTCTTATAAACATAGACTGTTGCCAGAATGACAGGGTTTGTTTCAGCATACATGTTCTGAAGGATGTGAGTTTGAAACTGAAATGTATGTCATCATCTACCATCAGAAATCCTCAAATCATCACAGTGATTTACCAGGGATATAAAAATAACAAATCTGTGGAACAGACCACAAATATGAGCAATAAACCTGGACATTTTGCAACAATCTGGTCAGTCGAGAGGTAGGCTCAGAACCCCATAGTGCAAGGAGTCTAGACCAAGCCTGACAAAGTGGGCAGAGAAAGCCATGAAAATAGGGACATATCTGAAATACTGTAGTAGATAAGCAGACACAGTTGCTGCAGTAATAACCTCATGTCTGTCCTAACATATGTTGACTGAAATAGCACAAGTCCAACACTCAATTACTTCTCAGTAGTTAGTGACTGAAATCCTCACATCATCCCACTGATATGTCAGAAATACACAACAGTTATGGAGGCCAGGCAACAGTACATCCACAAATATCTAGACATAACATCACATAAGGAAATTACACCGCCCAAACTACAGTCAGACTGACAGAACACTAACCCAAATCCGGTATGAGGAATTACACATGTATTGGCAAATATATCAGGCACTACAGGGATGTAACAGCACTGAAAAACAGACACCAGTGTAAAAGTGCATACCCACAACCAATTCCACCACAGTCACAGTGACATACTGGTAAGCCAAAGGAACAGTATAGTATAAGGACTGTGTGAACAAAAACATCTCAACATGTTTGACAGTCACACACTACCCCTACATATACTGGCCCAATTCACACTGTAGTATAATGCCTGACCATGGTATGGGACATCTCAGTCTTCCCCTACAAGCATGTACAGCTGATAGATCATCAGAAACTGGAGCAGCATGCACGGGCAGATAGAAAAGGAGCCATAACAAATACACCCCCCCCCCTCCCTACACAGGCCAAATAACATTGACATACTACACTGCTACACAGTCCTGACAGTCTGTCAACTATCACCAGAAATACACAGACCTCTCAACTGTTCAGAGTTCCACAGAATGTCCAGGCTTTGTCCTCATATATAAGGCCTCTTGCACATAACATGTCTGGCAGTCTGATACATCACTGGGATGGTATCAGGAGTAAAGGCACTAAATAATGATATACCCTACCTATCACCCTCTTACTGCATGATATCTGCACAAAGTCTGACATACTTGGGGGACAGAGGCCCATTAACAGTGGCATATGTCAAATATTGCTGTTATAAACTGAGACAGTTGCTGGTGTAACAGGGTTTGTTGTAACATATCTTTTCTGAGGTATATGAAGTCAGAAACACAAATGGATGATGCCATTTATTGACTGCAATCCCCACAGCATGCTACAGATTTTCCAAAGACAAAATATGTCTGAGGAACACACCAAACATGAGAGTCCAAAATCTGGCCATTCTGCGGATAACACTGCCAGACTTAAAATCACACAGAAAAGTCATGTCCACATAAACCCTGTTAAACTAGCATTAATTCAACTGTATAACAGCAATACTTACATTCTGTCCTTATGTCTGGAATATTCTTCCCCATTTTGTTGGGCTGTCTCCACAGTTTTCGTTGTGAAAGGTATTTCCAACTACCCTCTGTGATGCTTTTCTTCACACTCCTCCATGAAGTTCTCCTCACAGGCAAGGGAAAGGGTCAATGCCCACATGAAGTACTCAATTATAGGAGTGTGTTGCCATGCAATTGACTATAGTAATAACACCACAGCTGTTCTGCATGCAATTAGCAAGTGGGGGAAACCAATTGGTGCACAGGCCATCAGCTGCTCATGGGCATTACCTACAAAAGGCAACCTACTGCCTATGCAAAACAGATGTACACCCTACAGCTGAGAGAGAGAGAGAGAGAGAGAGTGAGTGTGTGTGTGTGTGTGTGTGTGTGTGTGTGTGTGTGTGTGTGTGTGTGTGTGTGTGTGTGTGTGTGTGTGTGTGTGTGTGAGAGAGAGAGAGAGAGAGAAACACCAAGAAAATAAGCTACACGTAGTTGAATAAAACCAACCATACTTGGCAAAAAAAAAACAGGTATGTCAAACAAGTAAGCATGTAATAGAATGCAGTACGGGGTATGTAATAATGGGAAATATGAAGTTCAACAAATATGTCTCAACAAGACTTGCTGTACTGATATATTGCTGATCAGAACCTATGGCCCTAGCAACTGGGTCTGTCTGCAGTGATATAGAGCACAGCTCAGGCACCTGAGTCACCACAGGAAAAGATGGCTCATGTATGACTACTACTGGAGAGTGTGTGTTGAACAATACTGACTGTGACACCACTAGGCCAGCTACTGGGACATCGTGCATATCCATATATTCATTGTGAATACAACTATGATATACATGTCAGTCACAGAAATGTGAGAGACCTATACAGGGTATTTGCATAGTGAGATACTGTTGCAGATGTGTGTTGAACTGCATGTGATATACTGAGCTCCTACCATTCAACTGTCCAGAGTTATGCACACTGACCATATGTGTGCCTCATATTTGTAATCATGTACTCATAGAGTTGTGTTATGTCTGGCAAATCACTGGCAACCTGTGAAGACTGACATTACAACATCTCCTTTTCTTTTAGCTGTTCCTGTTAGGGGTCAATACACTGGGTCATCTGTCTCCATTTCCTCCTGTCCTCTGCATCTTGCTGTGTCACAACAACCACCTGCATGTCCTCTATCAACAAATCCATACACCTTATCTTAGGCATTCCTCTTTTCCTCTTACCTGGCATTGTCATCCTTACCATCCTTTTCCCAATATACTCAGCATCCCTCCTCAGCACATCTCCAAACCAACATAATCCTGCTACTTTCTGGTTTGGTCTCCAAACTGTCCAACCTGGGCAGACCCTCTAACATACATATCACTAATCATGTCCACCCTCATCACACCCAGTGCAAATGTTAACATCTTTAACTCTGCCATGTCCAGCTCTGACTCCTGCGTTTTTGTCAATGCCACTGCCTCCATCCCGTATAACATAGCTGGTCTCACTACCATCTTGTAGACCTTCCCTCTCACTCTTAATGATACCTGTCTATCACAAATCATGCCTGACACTCTTCTCCACCCTCCCCATCCTGCCTTTACTCTCTTCTTAACCTCTTCCTCACATGCGTCATTACTCTGAACTGTTGACCCGAAGTATTTAAACGAATCCACTTTTGCAGACTCTACTCCTTGCATCCTCACCATTCCTCTGTCCTCCCTCTCATTCACACACATATAGTCTGTCTTAGTCCTCCTGACCATTATTCCTCCCCTCTCTAGAACATATCTCCACCTCTCCAGGGTCTCCTCAACTGTTCCCTACTGTCACTACAGATCACGATGTCATCTGCAAATGTCACAGTCAATGGGGACTCCTGCCTGATCTTGTCTGTCAACCTGTCCATCACCACTGCAAATAAGAAAGGGCTCAGAGCTGAACCCTGATGTAATCCCACCTCCACTGTAAATGCACCAGTCACTCCCACCACAGAACTCACTGCCATCACACTACCCTTGTACATATCCTGGAGACCTCTTACAGATTCCTCCACCACTCCTGACTTCCTCATACAATACCACAACTCCTCTCTAGGCACCCTGTCATATGCTTTCTTAACGTCCACAAAGACACAGCGCAACTCCTTCTGACCTCCGTACCTCTCTATCAACACTCTCAGAGCAAGCATCGCATCTGTACTGCTCTTTCTGGCATGAAACCATACTGCTGATCATTAATCCTCACCTCCCTTATTAAACAAGCTTCCGCTACTCTTTCCCATAACTTTATGCTCCACACATCACTCTTATTCTTATAATCGGTAATCAAACACTTTCTCTCCACCCCTCACACATCCTCTCACTTTCCAAGATTACATTAAACAATCTGGTTAAAAAGGCCACTGCCATTTCTCACTTCTAGTTGTCTCTCTTACTAGCTGTGCTGTAGTTACCCAGATATTCAGCAACTCTTCATTGCCACACATTGCCTGTCTTAACTCTTCCCAGAACTCAACCTCACAATCACCCTTTTTCAGTTTCCACCATTTGATCCTGGATGCTGCCCTCACACTCCTCCTCCTCTTCTTGATCAACAACATCATCCCACAGACCAACATTTCATGCTGCCTAACTACACTTTTCCCTGTCACCAATTTACAGTCTCAAATCTCCTTCAAACAGGACCTCCTGCATAGGAGATAATCCACCTTTGTGCATCTTCCTCCACTCTTGTATGTCACCCTATGCTCCTCTGTCTTGTTAAATATGTATTCACCACAGCCATGTCCATCCTTTTTGCAAACTCCACCACCATCTCACCTTCTGCATTCCTTTGCTTAACACCATACCTACCCATCACTTCTGCTTCTCCTTTGTTCCTTTATCAACATGCCGATTGAAAGCTGCTCTAATCATCACTCTCTCACCCTTGGGTACAGTCATCACCACGTCACCCAACTCACTCTAAGATTTGTCTGTCTCATCCATTGCTCACACAACTAGCGGAGCATATGCACTGACAACAGTTATCATTACACTATCAATGTCCAGCTTCATTAACATCACTCTATCCAGCACTCTTTCACCTCCTAAAACATCCTTGCCATACTGTTCCTTCAGGATAACCCCTACACCATTTCTCCTCCCATCCACACCATGATAGAACTATTTGGACCCAACTCCGATACACTTAGCCTTACACCCTTTCCATCTGGTCTCTTGCCCACACAATATGTCAACCTTCCTTCTGTCCATCATATCAGCTAGCTCTCTTCCCATACAAGTCATACTGTCAACATTAAAAGCTCCTACCCTCACTAACACACTCCTATCCTTTGAATCAAAACACCAAAGCGAGCAGGAAATACGTGACAAAAAACAGTTTAATGTTGTTAGAGCTTTCGGAAATAGACTGTGATATAGAAGGAAAAGCACAGTCTATTTCCGAAAGCGCTAACAACGTTAAACTGTTTTTTGTCACGTATTTCCTGCTCGCTTTGGTGTTTTGATTCCAAGTTTGTCTTTTTGCCTTTCATGTTTGTTTGACACTCCTATCCTTTCTCCTTTTTTCCTGCCATATGAGCATCGGACATCCTCCAGGGAATGTCTGTGAATGCAAAGGCTACTGTGCTATCAAATGACTTGTGTGTTGCAGCAATATTAAGAAAGTGTCACAAATTTTAGCCCATCACCCCCATGTATGTGTGGTGTCCTCCAGATGTCCTGCTCTAACAGGTTGACAGGAATTATTGATCAGCAAGAGTGTAAATACAGTGTGCAATACTGACATAGAACAGAAATGTATATCAGGTATTACCTGTGCACATCTATGTATGAGTAGGTGTACCTGGCTGCCTCATAACAACAGACACGGGATGCAAATTGTCAGGTAAATAAGCTGTACTTGTATATGTGTGTAATCTCAGTTTCTGTGCATCCAACAGAGTTAGATTTCTACAGCTACTGGTTGTTGCATTGCCCTGACACAGACATGAGTACTAGAATAACCATGATTATCAGGCTGAAATTTCAGAGGTGTCCAACTGTGTTATTACCTTGTGTCCATGCCTACTACAAACAGCCATATGATCACTGACATAGCTTTATGGACTCAGCAATACCTTACCTGTAAAACCTGTCTCCACCAAAGTGCAGTAATCCCCTTTGCTGGACAGCAGCAATACACAAACCACATAACTGTTTGCTGTTGTCAGCTGTACATGTCAGAGTAGGAGTACGCGCCAACTTGGCAGTGAGTCAACCTTTGTCTGAATGATCATATAAGGTCCCAGGTGGATTACTGTAAGGCTAGCTATAAGTACAAATTGTATGCATCCACCAAGGGCAATAACAAGGCAGTCTAAATATTAGTCTGCAATCTCAAAGGCAACAACACAACCCACCTGGTAATGGTGGTCAGTCACACCACATACACACACACCATAGCTATAGACAACCTGCTGCAGACAGGTGTAGGGCAAACATCACCCCCCTGGCTCACCATCAGTGTAGGTGGAGAAGCACAGCACCTGCACCCCTCCCCTCATCATCAGGGGGCAGGTGCATACTGCCTAATCAAAGTCAACAAAAGCAAGTCTCCATGGGACCTGAGAATATTCCTGTCTGCATCCTACATGAACTCAGGCATATGCTTCCAGCTCCATTACATACTGTATGCAAGCAAAGTCTGAGCATCACTGACATCCCATCTGCAAGGAAGGAAGGCCACTGTCATCCCACTACACAAACGTGAATGATGAGTGGTGGTATAAGCAATGTACTGGCCCTCATTTGGGGGAACATGACACATCAGGACCAGGAGTGCAATGCAGGTTCATACTGTGCTGATAGAAGACAGGGTTATGATGTAGTTGTAAGCGGTGGCTAATGATAGGCAATATTGATGTGCTGGCTTTGTAAATAATTCTGGGCAATTTCTGAGGTCCTGTGATGTGTTTCTCTGTTTATGTCTTCCAGGTGCCATGCAGCGTCAGCCGGCATACACTGCTGAGGAAAATGCAGCCATTCCAGAGGCAATACTACAACACCATGTGGTGCTGTTTGGCTGCAGCTGACAAAATCTGTGGGAGCAGACTGCCCTGTGGGACAACTTTCTCCACAGAGTGAACACCTTGGGCCACCATGGCCGCACATATGATCAAATCTGGCATCGGGCAACTGACCTGATACATCGAGCCTGGCATAGGGCTGCTGCTGTGGTCAGGGATTGTTCTGCCACAGGTGGGGGTCCTGATATGCAGGCCCCACTTACACCAACGAAGGAGCTCCTTGCCAACCTTGGGACAACAACAACCAACACATGACACACCAGTCATGGAGGTGGGTGGCACCCAGGTAACAGGCAAGGAGCGTCCAGGTAAGGGCACTGTGCACATCAATTTAAGCATGTAGCAGTCATACTGTCTTCAATAGAGTATCTAGATGCATATGTCAGTTCAAACTGCATTTGTGGGTGGGGTTTAGTAATGCACACAAGTGTACATCTATGGTGAGGGACAGAAAATTGTGTACTATCATAGCTTGTACTGTACCTGTGCAGACACATAGCATTCATCTTGTACCAATGCCAAATGTGAGTCTGCTGACAATAACTCTCCCCCACAACTACATAGGTACCTCTGATCTGCATGTGGGACAGCAGCCCAAAGCCGATGAGTATGGGATTTTCCTGATGTTCATCGTGCTTCACTGTTGCAGTCATGACTGTAGGGTTCTCCCCTGCCGGCAGGCAGCCCTCGGTTGGCCAGAATCCCAAAGTCTGGGTCCGGCGTCGGCTGTTCAACCATGCTCCCTGATGTCAGAGCGCCAGGAGTACAAAGCTGACAGCTGACGCCATCTTCTCCAGTCTTTCTTGCCGTGCAGTGATAGCAGTTCGCAAGTGCCGGTCGGCTGACTCCTGATGATTTTTTCTGATAAACTTCAGTCCGAAGACTTTCTTCTCCACTCAAAGCTAAGTACCCCGTTGGGGAAACTTTTTCTTGCTCCAGTCCGATGTCAGAAAAAGTTAATAATTGTATTTCATGTTGGAAGCAAATACCTCATAAGGATTTTCATTCTTACTGTATTCCTTGCTTAGGCCCTGACCACGACGTAGCTAGTTGTCGGTTTTGTGCTAGATTCAATCAACGTACAATTAAACAAAGGTACAATTTTGCTTTTCATTACTTCGGTAGGCGCTTTAACTACAAAATGTCGTCGGATATGGTTCCGGCTACCTGAGTTCACAAACGTTGCAAGGATAAAGACAGGCCTCCGAGGTCCAAATCTGATGATAGCGCACAAGCAGAGCCAGCTTCCGGTTCGGCCGTCATCAGTGAGGTGCTTTTTCAGCCCCTGTCGTCGGCCATTTCAGAACCGATGGCCGAAACGGACTCTCATGAGGAGCCAACCAGGCCTTTAAATATTTCTATTGCAGGACCTTCGGACAATGCTCCTTCGGATGGGTCCGGAGCCGCTGTGCAGGTACCGGCTTCTGAAGGGGTTTTCAGGCCTACTCAGCTTCTAATAAAGGCAAAGCCAAAGACAAAGGCAAAGACTCCTTCTAAAGCAAAGACTGCAATACAGGCCTCTTCTGAACCGGCTCCCAAGTCACAGAAACAGTTACTCAAGATGGCGGAGGATTTACTTACTATGATTAGGGGTTCACA
The DNA here is from genome assembly GCF_019279795.1 of Protopterus annectens. NCBI lineage: Eukaryota > Metazoa > Chordata > Ceratodontiformes > Protopteridae > Protopterus > Protopterus annectens. The sequence goes on along the minus strand of NC_056737.1, from coordinate 1,309,402,666 downwards.
TCCCCCTCCAGATAAAAGGCCAAGGCAGGATGTTTATTATGATTCCTCTGATCAGGCTTCTGTTTCTTCAGTTTCTTCTTCTGACCAGGAATATTCTTTCCCTCCTTATGAGGATTCTGATGCTGAGGGATCAATTCCTTCAGCTTCTCCCCCTGAGGATTTCTCTTTTGGGGAAACTTTGCATGAAATGAGGGAACATTTCCACTGGGAAGGACAGGAGTATTCGGAATCTAAGAAAAGACTAAGGGATTTTCTTCTTCTTCCCCAACATAGACCCCTGGCTATTCCTCCTGTTTTGGATATTGTGGATGATGCTTTTTCAGAGGCTAACTTAACCCCTGACTCTTTTCCTCCTGCTCCTGTTAAACCTGATATATATTACAGAGTTCCTGATTCCCACCAGTTTTTATACAATAACCCTTCTGCTGACCCTGAAACCATTTCTCAGGGTCCTAAGGGAGTTAAGGCCGCTTCTGCCAAAAATCCCATTCCCACTGAAAAGGATTCTAGATCCTTAGAAAGATGGGGCAAAAAAGTGTACACTTCTGCTACTTTGTCCATTAGGGCTTTAAACTGTCGGTTTCATATGCTGAAATACCAGCAATTTCTCTTGTCTGTTTTAAAACAAAAGCTTACTTCCATTTCTGCCTGTGCAGATGATAAGGAATTACATGACTTATTGCATGCCACTGAACAAGTTGGGAAGCATGGTTTACACTGTGGATTTGATGCCTTGGAGGCTTCTTGTAGGGCTGCTGCCTCCGCACAGTCATTAGAAGGCATGCATGGCTAAAGGAACAAAATTTGCCAGAACAAGTAAAAGCTAAATTATTGGATGCTCCTGTTCAGCATAATGTTTTGTTTGGATCAAAAGCTGAAGAGGTGATTAAAAAGATGGAGGATAAGGTGAAATCCATGCAAACAGTTAAAGATTTCTTACAAGTACAGCCACCAAGATTTAGCAGGAATTGGCCTTCTAAAAATTGGTCCTTTCCCACTTCAGACAGGCCTCAGAGGGGTAGATATAGATGCTCCAGAGGAAGGCCTCAAACACAAGCTTCTTATAGACCAAGACAAATGCCTAGCTCCAGTAGTAGCTTACTGCAGACTCAAGGGAATTCAAATTTACCCTTATCTGGACGATTGTCTAATTCAGGCAGACAGCAAGGATGTCTTACTCCAGCATCTAGAATTTGTACAGAACCTCCGCAAGTTCCTGGGATTCTCTGTAAACATAAATAAGTCAAATTTGACACCATCACAACAGATAACTTTTCTGGGTGCTCTTCTAAACACCACAACCCAGATGGCATTTCTGACATCCGAAAAACAATTACAGCTGGCTTCAACTTTCAAAACCTTGGCAACTTTAACTCAGCTATCTGCAAGGAGATTCCTGCAAGCTTTGGGTTACATGGCCTCCTGCATCCTTCTTGTACCATATGCAAGACTACACATGAGGAAAATACAGTGGTACCTAAAAAGTGTATGGTCTCAGCATTGCCACAGTTTAGACATACTGATCTCTGTCCTGCTTTGCCTTCAAAAGGAATTTCTTTGGATGTCCAGGGCATGTGCTCTAAACAAAGGGAAACCCTTCTGTCTGCCTCCTGCCACTCAGATTCTAACCACGGACGCCTCGGATTATGCTTGGGGAGTCCATTTTCAGGGCAACTGTCTGCAGGGCCTTTGGACAAAGGATCAGAAGCACCTGCATATCAATTTAAAGGAAATGTTAGCCATTCAGAAAGCTCTAATGGCCTTCAGGAATCTTCTACAACCAGGACAACTACTAATACGGACAGACAACACCACAGTTATGTGGTACATAAACAAGCAAGGGGGATCTCATTCCTACCCCCTTTGCAGACTAGCCATGGATCTATGGAACACAGCTCTAGCTTGCAATCTGGATCTTCAAGCTCAGTTTCTACCAGGGAAGCAAAACTTCCTGGCAGACAGTCTGAGCAGAAACCTTTCAGATCCACACGAGTGGATGCTGGACACCAAAATATTCAGGATGATAATAGCAGTCTGGGGATGTCCTCACACAGACCTCTTTGCATCCCATCTCAGTCATCAACTACAGAATTTTTGCACCAGGACTTTCCACAAAGAAGCTTGGAAAGTGGATGCCCTATCATTCAGTTGGAGGAACCTCTCGGGATATGCCTTTCCGCCTCTTCCTCTTCTTCCACGGGTCTTATTAAAGATAAAACAGGACAAGCCCAAGATGATAATCTTGCTGGCCCCAAATTGGCCTCGACAGTTTTGGTACCCAACTCTAAAAAACCTATGTCTGGAGCCCCCTTGGGTTTTACCTCAGTCTCCGAACCTTCTGTCCCAACATCAGAGTCAGGTTCTACACTCTCATGTCAGAACTCTCAGCCTGGCGGCCTGGTTAATCCAGGGCCTTTGATTTCTTCTTTCCTACCCAAGCAGGTTATGGATGTCATTTTAGAAGCCAGACGTCCTAGCACTAGGAAATCTTATGCAGGAAAATGGAAAAGATTTTGTTCCTAATGCAGGCTCAGGATTCTGATCCTCTACTTCCGAACATTCCTTTAATTTTATTTTACTTGACAGATCTCTTACATAAGGGTCTCTCTTTCTCTTCCATTAAGATACATGCCTCTGCTATTTCTGCTCATTATAATACAGACCCTCCAATCTTTTCCCACCAGCTCATGAGACAGTTTCTCAGAGGAGCTAAGAACTTAAGACCTCCTAGATCTCCTCCCATTCCTGCTTGGGATCTCAACTATGTTTTGGAAAAACTAACCTTGCCTCCTTTTGAGCCTGCTGCCTCTTCTGACATCAAGTTTTTATCTTGGAAGATAGCTATCCTGTTAGCCCTAACCTCTGCCAGGAGAGTTTCAGAGTTACAAGCTCTTATGGCTGTGGAACCTTATATTATTTTTCATCAAGACAGGGTGTCTTTGAGGACTAATCCTACCTTCATGCCTAAGGTGGTTTCCAAAGTGGCTTTAAATCAAACTATCCACTTGCCAACTTTTTTCCCCACTCCTCGAAATAAAGGGGAAAGGATCTTACATTCCTTGTATGTACACAGACAACTAAGTTTTTACCTGGACAGAACCAAGGACATCAGAAAATCAGAACAATTGTTTGTTTCTTATGCTTCAAGTTCCCAAGGTAAAGCCATTTCAAAACAGACCATTTCTAAATGGATTGCTCATGGAATCAGACTTTGTTATTCACACCATGGAAAGCAAATCCCAGGGAGTATACGGACTCATTCCACCAGAGCTGCTGCCACTGCTGTGGCCTTCCTCAGGGGAGTTCCTACCAAAAACATTTTGGAAGCTGCAACTTGGAGTTCAGTGCATACTTTTTCTAAGCACTACAATCTACCTCTCTACTCTAAGTCTAGGGCAGGCTTTGCCTCTGCAGTCTTGCAGGGCCTTTTAGCTGCCCCTTCTTCTTTATGACCACCTCCCTTTCTTTCAGCTTTGGGATTCTACCCTACAGTCATGACTGCAACAGTGAAACACGATGAACATAGTACAGTTGTGTACACCTACCATAAATGTAGATGTTCGAGTGTCTTCACTGTTGCAGTCTGGGTTTCCCTCCCTCCTGTCCCCTCTTATTTTTACTTTTGTGTAGTTCCTTTTTTCACCATTCTTCTGAGGTGTATTTGCAAAGGATATGGGACCTTTTTCATTTTAGGACTCCTGACATCTGGGGCAAGAAAAACTGGAGAAGATGGCATCGGCTGTCAGCTTTGTACTCCTGGCACTCTGATGTCAGGGAGCATGGTTGAACAGCCGACGCCGGACCCAGACTTTGGGATTCTGGCCGACCGAGGGCTGCCTGCCGACAGGGGAGAACCCTACAGTCATGATTGCAACAGTGAAGACACTCGAACATCTACATTTATGGTAGGTGTACACAACTGTACTTTGTGGCTCACCAGTACCCCAGGAATGTTAAGGTCATGCATGTGACCATGCACACAACTGTTACTCTCAGTTCTCTGCATGTTCACTTATGGTGGGGTTAACTGCATTGCATCACAGTGGTCATCACAGGGGCCTATTTGCAGGAGATGTCACATATCTGTAGCATACCTTACAACCTGTCACTGCAAGAAATCTGGACAAAGACTGACAAAATGGGGGGACAAAGGCCAAAAAGTAGGGACATATTTTATAAATTAGTGTTATACAGTGCATATAAATGGTGTATACACACCTGTTAGAATACCAGGTATTTGTGAAATACAAAAATGAGAGCACAATAACACATTTCCGAACTCTTTTAACCTTTCATGTGACCTATAACCTGTACAATCCAATTGTAAAACCAACACATCTGATAGGGGAACATTTATGACACATACAAAACTTACAAGAAGCTAGATGCATACATGTGCACAAGCTGAAGCTAATACTGTGTTGAAGCAGCTTTCAATATTATTACAGCATTATGTCTTCTTGAGTACACAACTGCCATCAGTTACATAGACTCTTTGATTAACAGCAAGTAACAGTCAGCTGTTCTAACAGGATCATCCTAAATTTACTCAATTGCCTGCTACGACAACATCCATAATTTGCATACAGCTTACAAAGCAGCAAAGGGATCTCATTTGTGAAAGGTATCAGCCCAGAGAAAAGTGCACACACATTTCCACTGCATTGCATGCACCATGGAACACAGTGAAGACAGTCATCACATGGTGGTGGAAATATGGGGCAACAGTGAGATTGCAAAGAACTGGACATCCCTCTAAATGTATGGAAATGACAAGACCCAAAATGGTCAGGGAGGCTGCTAGAAGACCTACAGCAACACTATCAGAGTTGCAGGAATCACTGGCAAGTACCGATTGTGTACTACATGTCCCATATTCTCCACGTCTGGCCTATGGGGTAGATTTGGAAGATGGAAGCCTTCTCACACACAGAACAACATCCAGATCTGGCAGATTTCTCAAGAAATATGCATCAGGTCCCGCAATAGCATGTGGAGAAATGTGCTATGGTGTAATGAGACCAAGGTTGCATAGTGTAATGAGACCAAGGTTGCACTTTTTGACCACAATACCAAAATGTTTGTTTGGCACAAGAACAACACTGTGCATCACCAAAAGAACTCCATCACCATGGTGAGCCATGGTGATGGCAGTGTCTTGCTTTGGGGTTACTGCTCATAAACTGGAAGTGGGCCTGTAGCCAAGGTGGAGGGGATTAGGAAGAGTTCAAAATACCAGTCCCTTTTGGCCTGAAATCATGTGTCTGCTAGAAAGCTGTGGATGGAATTGACTTACACCTTTCCAAACAACACTGACCCATACCATACATCAAAATCCATAAAAGAATGTCTTCACCAGAAGACAATCAACGCTTTTGAAGTGCCTAGCCACAGTCCACACATGCATCCAATAGAGAACCTCTGGGGTGCCCTGAAGAGGCCTGTGTAGAGGTGATGGCCTCGCAATCTAACAGAGTCGGAGGGTTTCTGCATGGGAGCATGCACAAATATTGCTAAGTCGAGATGTGCCATGCTGATACACACCTTCCCAAGAGACTGACTGCTGTTATGAAATCAAAAGGGGCTTTAACAAAGTATTAGTTTAAGGGTGCGCACAGTCATGCAACCAGCCTATTTTACATATTTCAACTTCTACATGTTACCCCTAACCAATGTGTTTGTTCTTCGGTTGGATTGCACAGATTATAGGTCACATTAAAGTTAGGAAATATTATCGCATGATTTCTGTGGTCTCATGTTATATATCAGAAAACCTGCCATGTTAATAGGGGTGTCTACACTTACAATATCCACTGTAAGATTAAAAGGTTGTTAGTGTAACTGGTTCTGTTGTAACATACTTGTACTGCAGGTTTTGAAGTGTGACACTCAAAACATGTGTCATTAAATAGTGACACCAGTCCTCATATGATTCCAGTAATGGGTCAGACAATACAGGATTTATGAAGAACGGACCAGAAATATAAGCCACACATGTAGACATTCAGTGACACTCTGCACAGTTGAGAGGTATGTTCTGTAGGAATTGTCAGTGTGCTACACAGGTGAACAGCAATTATGTGTACATGGGTGCAGTGTGTGATACTTGAAGCCCCATCACCTACTAACATTACTAAACATATCATAAAGGTGTTTATAAGTTGTAACAGAAAGTAGAAAGGGCTGCACTGCATAATGTTGAGGGACTGTCCAGGGTGTGCATATAGTGGTCTGACTGTGTTGTGAATGTCACCAGTTGGCTATTGTGAGGTCTGTGTAATGCCTGTCTGCCATCTCACCTGCATGTATGTGCATGTGTGTGTGTGTGTGTGTGTGTGTGTGTGTGTGTGTGTATGTGTAGCAGCAAACAACATAGTGCAGGTATTAATTCACATATGTTGTCTTTTCCCCAAAGGTGGTCATGGTGGTAACAGCCCATCCCACTCAGTATCTGATGCCAGAATCTCTGCATACTCTGACAATGATGATGGTCATATTCAGGCACAGGAGGTGTTGTCAGCAGCTGAATCTGTGCCATCATTTGGCATCCCACACTCATCCACAATGTCCCCGCACACAGTCACAATGCCCACACATGTCCCATCCCCAGCAGTCACAGATGATGGACAGTTGGCAGGTGGTGGCATGGAATAGGCTAGTGTGGTGACTATGGCAGGTGTGAGTGTAGACACTGGCCATAGCCAGAGAGAAGGTGAGGTCCCACATAAGTGAATGGACAGGGGTGCTCACAGGAGGACTGCTGCTCATCAAGTCTCTGTCACAAGTGCCACAGCAGGTGTCACCAGCTGCATGTTTTGGGCTGTCATGGATGCACAGGCATGTAGTGAATGCAACACCAGACAGATACTCAGAGTGGTGGATGCAACTCTTCCTGGTTTACGTGATGACATATGTGACCTTGTTGAGGCCACACTCCAAAATACTGAGGTCATGAATAGATGGTGGGGTGAGACCTTGGCAATCCTCGACCGTGGCATGTCTGTGCTAGACCATGTGGTGGGAAATTGGCTTGGGCCACGTCCACACATACATCCAATAGAGAATCTGTGGGGTGCCCTGAAGAGGTCTGTTCAGAAGTGATGGCCTCGCAATCTAACAGAGTCGGAGGGCTTCTGCATGGGAGAGTGTACAAATATTGCTAAGTCAAGATGTGCCATGCTGATACACACCCTCCAAAGAGAACTGACTGCTGTTATGAAATCAAAAGGTGCTTTAACAAAGTATTAGTTTAAGGGTGTGCACAGTCATGCAACCAGCCTGTTGTATGTATTTCAACTTCTATGTTACAGCAAACCTATGTGTTTGTTTTTCAATTGGATTGCACAGGTTATAGGTCACATTTAAGTTGGGAAAAGTTATTACATGATTTATGTGGTCTCATGTTATATCTCAGACAAACCTGGCATGTTAACAGGGCTGTCTACACTTATGATGTCCACTGTAAGCTTAGAAGGTTGTTAGTGTAACCGGTTCTATTGTAACATACCTGTACTGCAGGTTTTGAAGTGAGACTCAAAATATGTCATTAAATAGTGACACCAGTCCTCATATCATCCCAGTAATGAGTCATACAAATACAGGATTTATGATGAACAGACCAGAAATATGAACCACACATATAGACATTCAGCGACACTTTGCACAGTTGAGAGGTATGTTCTGTAGGAGTTGCCACTGTGCTATACAGGTGAACAGCAATTATGTGTACATGGGTGCAGTGTGTGCTACTTGAAGGCCCTTCACCTACTGACACTACTCACATATCACAGAGGTGTATATAAGTTGTAACAGGAAGTGGCATTGCATGATGCTGAGGGCCTGTCCAGGGTGTGTATGTAGTGGTCTGACTGTGTTGTGAATGGCTAGTGTGGGGTGTGTGTAATGCCTGTCTACCACCTGATCTTTATATGTGTGTGTGTGTGTGTGTGTGTGTGTGTGTGTGTGTGTGTGTGTGTGTGTGTGTGTGTGTGTGTGTGTGTGTGTGTGTGTGTGTGTGTGCGTGTGTGTGTGTGTGTGTAGCAGCAAACGGTATAGTGCAGGTATTAATTTACATATGTTGTCTTTCCCCCACAGGTGGTCATGGTGGCCACAGTCCCTCATGCTCAGTATCTGATGTCAGTGTTTCTGCAAACTGGCAATGATAATGGTCATATTCAGACACAGGTGATGTTGTCAGCAGCTGAATCTGTACCATCGGTTGGCATCCCATACTCATTCACAATATCCCTGCACACAGTCACTATGCCTACACATGCCATGTCCCCAGCAGCCACAGATAAAGGACAGCTGGCAGATGGTGGCATGGAACAGGCTAGTGTGGTGACTATGGTAAGTGTGAGTGTAGACACTGGCCATAGCCAGAGTGCAGGCGAGGTCCCACACAGGTGGATAGACAGGGGTGCTTGCAGGAGGACTGCTGCTCATCAAGCCACTGTCACAAGTGCCAAAGTAGGTGTCACCAGATGCATGTTTCAGGCTGCCATGGATGCACAGGCACATAGTGAATGCAACACCAGACAAATACTCAGGATGGTGGATGCAACTCTTCCTGGTTTATGTGATGACACACATGACCTTGTTGAGGCCACATGCCAAAATACTGAGGTCATGAATAGACAGTGGGGTGAGACCTTGGCAATCCTCAACCATGGCACATCTGTACTACAGTGTGTGGTTGGAGATGGGCATTGGCCATGTGGTCGTAGGTCAGCACCAACATCAGCTGAGAGTCTATGGGGCTGTGCACCTTCACACTCCTGTAGTGGCAGCAACACCAGTAGTGCCGAAGGGGGGTTACTGTCCACATCACAATGGAGCAGGTCATGGGTACATAGTCCTGGCTGGTCCCGTCAAGGACACAGATCCAGCAGACTGTAGTCACCATCAGGAAGCAATACTGCATCTGGCCTTGGGCCTGCTGGTGCCAGTGAGACTCCTGGCAGGAGCAGTCCATGTGTCTGTGGCCAGAGACAGTGAACTGGACACCGTGCCATGTACGGTCCACAGCTGTCCAACATACCTCTGTGTAGTGCAGCCACATGGTGTGACTGTGTGTATACATATGCACACATCTGTATCACAGGCAAATCATCTCCACACACACAGCAGCTCTGCACATTCCATCTATAGGATATCCCTCCAAACACACACACACACATGGATGCCAACCATATGGCCCAGCCTAGACCTCTAGAAAGCCCACAACACACCCTGTGCATATGATGATACCTGTGCCGCATCCCTGTCATCCATACCAGTGATGCAGGAACAGGCTAATATGGGTCTGATGCACAGGGTGAATATAGTACAGTGTAGTTATTAAGGTGCTATCTGCTTGCATTTGTTATGGATACATATAAAGGTGTATGTACCTTATTAGCCATAATGCATTATTGCTGTTAGTACCACTGACTGAATATAGTCTGACATGCTGTATTCTGTTTGTGTTCCAGGTGTCTGTAAGCTGTGGCCCTACAGATATTACTAATGTAGAGTATGGCAGAGTGGAAATACACCAACCGTGTCATAGCCAAGGTACAGGTTAATATGTATGTTTACCAGGTGTGTATGCATGCAACACTGTGTGATGAACACTGTTGTCAGACAGTGTGACCTGGCGTACATACCCCTTGGCACAGGCAGGTAGCCTTCAGACATGTAACCTCAGTGTTGTGTAGTACCACAGGCTCATACATGTGGAACAGGTTACTGGAGTACTGTCAGTAGGTCCCTCACCAGCTTAGCCATTGTATTGACTGCAACAGATTTGCATGTCAGCACCTGTTGCCCTGCCATTTCTTGTCCATACACTCAACCCTGATGCAGTTGGTGAGGGCATGCATAATACTTTGTATGTCAGGTTTGTGCTATGTATTCCTGAGTTCACAGGGTGGAAAAGGGAGACAATATTGTATATCCTTTGCATACACATAATAAGGACTGACACAGGGGATGTGCATACAGTAACACAAACACAGTTGGCAATGGACAGATTCGTAAACCTACATATCCACTTTAATGTACTATAGTGATACATACACATGACATGCCCTACATAGATTATACGTGTGGGACATAACCCACTACCTCTTACAACACGTAATGTTGCAAATGCCTTCTTGGATGGTGAGATAACCCACCAGGAATAGCAACTGGAGTCATCTATTGCTCCTACAAGCCTGGGCAAGTGATATGGTAACAGACATTGTATTAGCATGATGTTTCAGTCAGGTATGATATTGGATGCTGGCATGTGTGTCAGTAGACTAATTGTGACCTATTTGGCAACAATATCACATACATGGCCATTGTTAGGGGACACAGACCACATATGGGTTGCAAACATCCAGATATTCCATAGACATCTGTACAGATGAATACACTGCCTGTAAAATGGTTAAACATGGTGCATGTGAGGCAGATGCAATTAACACACTATATAAATTAATGCCATCGGGAGGTGGTAAACAGACATCGATGGTACACAAAATGGTATAACCCACACAGGATATGACTCTCAACCCAAACACACACACACACACACACACACACACACACACACACACACACACACACACACACACACACACACACACAAAGTGCCAGTATTGAGAATAGAACCCCTACCTATCTAGTTACTTCTACTATAGTGTTACACAGTTATTAGATGTACCACGGAGCTTATATGGATTCACCTTGTCCCAAGGTACTTCTAAGGTGAATGACATCAGCAGACCTTGTAAAGTAGGGTGATGGGAAGTGTACAGGGTGGTACACAACTCAAAATGGTATAACCCTCACAGGATATGATTCTCAACACAAACAGACACACACACACACACACACACACACACACACACACACACACACACACACACACACTTGCCAATATTGACATTAGAACCCCTACCTATCTAGTTATTATTATTTATTATTTTATTATTTTACATTTGTTGACCGGGATTGTCCAGCTGAGCCAAATCCCTTTTTCAGTGAAGGCCCGGGGAGAAAAGCTCCATCAGTACATTCAAATTAACAAAAAGTAGAATATAATGATACTTTAGATTCTTATAGTAATAACAAAACATGTATAAGTCTTAATAAAGACAAATGTTGCTTACTATTATTATTATATATTGATTAGACAGTAGTAGTAATTATGGCAATGTTTATAGTTATGTAAAGAGAAAGAAGGTTAAGGGGTGGTGGGGAGACAAAGAAAAGGAGTAGAATGAGAGAAGGAGAGAGGGACGTTTATGGGGAAAAGAAGAGAGTAAACTGATTTAATGATGACTATGTAAGATGGCTAAGGTCAGGGAGGGTGAGGGCAGTGGCAGGACCAATGACTTTTAAAGTATTCATTGGTGGTAGATTTGAATTGTTTGGGGTGTGTGAGGGTCCTGATTTCATGGGGAAGTTTATTTCAAGCAATGGAGGGATGGTAGCTATATGTATTACACCCAGTATTTACCTTAGGTTTATAGACGTTTAATATGTCTTGGGATGAGCTCTGGAGGTTCCTAGTTGGGGTATAGTGGGAGATGAGGGATGATAGTGATGGACAAAAGGAAGGCTGATACAGAATGGAGTGTATGATTTGGAGCTGAGATGGGAGGAGTAGGTGAGGTAATTCTGTCCAGTTTAGGAATTTTAGGGAGAGACAGTGGCGGGATTTATAAGTCTGTTGTGCTGCAAATCTTGCTATCTTGTGATAGGTTGACTCAAGTTTGGTGTGTACTGTGGAGCTGAGATTTGTAAGTATTTGGGAACAGTATGTTAGGCAAAGTAGAAGGTAAACATGTGTAAAAGTAATCCTGGCTTCGGTGGTAAGGACATTTTTATTTCTATATAGGATTCCCAGTTTCTGATGGGTTTTTCTGATGGAATTATTTATGTGTAGATCAAATTTTAGTTAATCACCAATGGTAACTCCAAGTAATTTTGTGCTAGATTTGACTGTTATAGGAGTTTTGTTTAGGGACATTTTGGAGAAGGAAGATTTGCTATGGCTAATGTTTTTGGGAAGAAAGAGAAGTAACTTTGTTTATTAAGGGTTGAGGATGAGCTGATTATTAGAGAGCCATGTCTCAAATGAGTTAAAAGATAACTAGGTGGTTGATAGGAGTTTGGAGGGTGAGTTGACAATAGTGATGACTGTAAAGTCATCTGCGTATTGGACAATGGTTTACTGAGGACAAGAGGAGTAGAGTAAGGTGGTGAAAATATTAAAAAGTAGTGGACCAAGAATTGATCCTTGGGGAACACCTATTCTAACTAGGAGGGGAGTAGATAGACCAGAGCGCCATCTCACTGACTGGAGTCGGTCAGAGAGATAGCTAGAAAACCATGCTACTGTGTCAAGGCAGAAATTAAAGCCAGTTAGTTTGTTAAGTAGTAGAGAGGGGGAGACAGTGTTGAAAGCCTTAGAGAGGTCACGGAGTAGGCAAGAGATAAGTTTATGATCATCTTTGGCTAGAGAAATAGTCTTGAGGAAGGACAGCAGAGGAGTGGTGGTACTATGGTTAGGTCAGAAGCCATGCTGTGTGGGAGTGAGTAGTTTGTCCTGTATAAGATAATGCATAACTTGCTTATGTATACTTTTTTCCAGGACTTTAGAGATGGGGACAGGATAGCAATAGGTCAGACGTTGGAGATTTCTGTGGAGTTACCTCCTTTGTGAATTAGTATTGTGTAGAATTGTTTCCAGATTGAAGGAACTTTAGATTCAGAGATGGAATGATTTATTGGGATAGATACTGGTAAAGCAAGGAAATGGGCAGCTATCTGGAGAAAGTATGAAGGGACATTGTCAGCAGATACAGAGCATGGTTTAAGCTTAGAGAGTAGAGTTTTGCTATAGGAAGTGGGAACAGATTTAAAAGAGAAGGTGTTTTCAAAATTAGTAGTTAAGGAGGGTTTAAAGAAATTAGGGAAATTGGAGTTGGAGGAGTTGGGATTAAACAGCTTGGATATAGATTCAATAAAATAAGTATTCAAGGTGTTAGCTGTATCTTCAGGTGAGTTGTCTGGACATAGATTTGGTGAAGTTGGGTTCCCAGTATGGAGCATATGGTTGAGGTTCTTCTTTCAGCTTTTCCCAGTTAGGGGTCGTCACAGCGGAACTCCAGTCCGCTAATGATTGGCAGTAGATTTTTACAGTGCCGAAGTGCCAGCCCGATGCCCGACCTTCAACGAAGGCACACCCATGATTGATAGCAATCCAGAATTTTTTAGGATCAGTTTTTAATATTGTTGGGTGGTTGTGGTAGAAATCTTTATCTTTGTTGATGATTTTTTTGTTTGGTTTCTAAGTTCTTTATACTTTTGTAAGTTGGTGGTGAGTTTAGATTGTGCCCATATTTTCCATGCCCTATCTCTGGCTTTCATAAGGGTGCCAGTGGTTTTAGATAGCCAAGGGGATATTTTAGTTTTTATCTGAATTTTTCTGGGTGGGGCTAATGAGTTTAAGATGTTATAGAAGGTTGAGTTAAATGATTTGACAGCTTCATCTAGTGAGAGCAGTGTGAAGAAGTTCCAATTTGCTCAAGACAGAAGAGTTTAAAATTTTTCCAGGTTGAATTTGGAAAGCTTACGACAAGTGATATACTTCTGTGGTTTAGAGAAGCGGTGGGTGTATCTGAGAACTTTTATTGGAGAGTGGCCACTTATGATATCTGGGAGTGTTTCTAGGTTGTAGTATTTGCAGGGATTTAAAACTACTATCCAGTCTATCAGGGAGCCAGTGGAATGAGATTTGCTGGTATGGGTAGGTTGAGAAATTAGTTGTGTAAATCCATACAGATTTATGTGATGAGGAGAGTTGGGATTAGTGAGGGTTGGCCAATTAATGTTCACATCCCCTAGGAGGATAGTTTCATTAGGAATGTTTTGGGTGAGATAAGAGAGAATGTTTTCCAATAGGAGAATTGTGTCCCCTGGTGGAATATAGATGGCTACTACAGTGATGGTAGTATAGTTGTTGAGGTTGGCTGCAAGTACTTCGATGGGTGCAATGGGGGGATAAGTTGCTTAGGATGAGAGAGAGTTATGTTATTGGAATAAATTATGGCAACTCCACCACCTTTTACGTTTAGGCAGTCAAGGTGACGTATATTGTATCGTGGTGGGATAATGTCTTTGTCTAGATTTGGGGGTTTTAGCCAAGTTTCGGTTACTGAAATAATATCTGGGGTATGATGTGATATCCATGCATGAAATTGGCTAACTTTGTTAAGGATGCTCCCAGTGCTTGATAGAGTAGAAAGAGATTTGTTTGTTAGTTGTGGGTGGGTGGCTTGAGTTGGGAGGGGTATTTTGAGAGGTGGAAGTGTTAGGTGTAGGACCAGAATTTGTATGTATGTCTCCAGATATGAGTAGTGTTAAAAGGTGATGGTATGGTTTCATATTTGGTGAGTAGGTGCTAAGGTACTATGTCTTGGTTTTGGTGGCTAGAGAGTAGGAAGGAGGAATTATTCTAAGAATTGGGGTGATTGTGGAAGAATAGATGGAGAGATAACTAAAGGTTGCTGAGGACAGGAGAAGGTATGAGTGTTTAGGTTGGTGGGATCTTTATGAAAATGGGGTAAGTGTGTGGGAGATGATGTGATGGTGAGTAGGATGGATAGAGATAGGAAGAGTAGAGCAGAGGTAATTGAGACAGGCATGGTTAGAGAGGGAGAAGGCATTGCAGTTAAGAGAGGAGAACCAATATGGTTGTTATAATAAGATTGAGCTAATGTGATTGATGATTGAGAGGGGTTGATAGGTAAGAGTGGGAAGAGAAGTTAGGAGAGAAAGATGTAGTAAGGAGTAGTTATGTTGTGCAGAGGTATATTAAGAGTATGTTGAGTTGGATTGCTAAGAATACAGGAAGGGGTGGGGCTTGACTGTGGGAGATATTAGGTGGATAGTTATAAAGGAAATGATATAGGTGATGTGTGGGAATGGGGGTGGTAGGGGAGTGAAGTGAGCTTGAGTGTAGTGAGGGAAAACGTAGCAGGGCTAGAACAGACTCAATGGATATTACAAGAAATAACAATCAGTAAATCTAAGTTAAGGGAAACAAGATTAATCACTGATTTTGCTTTCCTTTTAGCAAGTGTGGCTTTTTAGACTCTTGGAGGGGGTATAGACAATAGAAGCAAAGTGAGTTACTGTCTTTAGCTATTTTATAAGAACAAAATTTGAGTTGGGGAATGTGGAGATGGATGATAAGCAGGTCAGGAAGTGGGAAACAGCTAGGCGTTTGGGATAGCATGCTCACCACGGCTAGGTTGTTTTACAAACACCTTTGGTGTAAACTTAAATAATCTTAGGTGTCTATTTGCTATGGTAGGTTAGCTTTGTCACATACTTAGTCACTATCTTTAAGAGGCTATAAAGCAGGTTGCAGTTAAATGTTGTGACCGTGCTTGGTAACGGCTCCTTAGTTCAGGAAACAAAGCACTGAGATGTCTGTTTTTTCAAAGAGGTTATTTGGGAGACAGCTAAGAGGAAAGAAGGGGAAACAACAATTTATTTTTATTTATTTTAACATTTGTTAACCAGGAAAGTCCGACTTGGAACAAAGCCAATTTTCAGCAGAGGCGTGGGAAGAAACACTCCAGATGCATGTCTTTGTAATGTGGGAGGAAACTGCAGCACCCGGAGGAAACCACACAAATGCAGGACGGACATTCAGACTTCGCACAGAAGGCACGCCAGCCGAGAATTGAACTGGAGAACCTCTTGCTGTGAGGCGACAATGCTACCACTGCACTGTCAACAAGATTGAAAGAAAATAGGTTAGGGTATGCAGTTATAGATTACACAGTCATATAGTATTCTACAGCACTAAATCAAATGTAAGGGGCTCCAGAATCAAAAATGAGAGCCCAAAGTATATTGCAATATCATTCGCTAGCCAAGTTGCCTTAGTACACAGATAGCTGAGATGACTCCAGGCTGCAGCACTAACTATCAAATCATAGCATCATAATATAGCTATCCGATAACAGTCATTAAATATCTAAACAGTATAGATACAACTAAGCAAGTTATTCCTAGTAGCAGCTGGTATTACAGACAGTATGCTTGTGCATATTTAAAATGAGCAACAGTGAACACACAGGATAGCATGGACAGCAACTGTTCTGTTAAGCTTAGACTCAAAAAAACAAAATGTCTGCAAAGTTGTTGCAATGTCTACAAAATAGTGCACCATGTTATCAAGCTCAAAAACAAGATTCCAAACATCTGCATAGTTGTTACAATGGCTTCAAAAATAGTTACATGTGCTATCAACACTCAGAGATAAGTACTAAACCAGCTGCAGTATATGCACAGAAAGGTTTTTGCAAAGTAACTTACTGCGTGGCAGGGGGAGATTTTATTGGTAGAGTGGATTTTAAAAATGGTGCCTGGGAATATAGGGAACTATTAAAGACTAATCTGGATGGGAGGTACTCTGGTGGGGGGGGCTACACCAGAGTTTGTGGATATTACAAGAAATAACAATCAATAAATTCAAGTTAAGGGAAACGACATTAGTCAAAGAGTAGGATGTAAAACAGTAGTCATTTCACTGATTTTGCCTTCCTTTTAGCAAGTGTGGCTTTTCAGACTATGGGAGGGGTAAGGACAATAGGAGCAATGTGAGTTACTGTCTTTAGCTATTTTATAAGAACAAAATTTGAGTTGGGAATGTGGAGGGTGGATAATAAGCAGGTCAGGAAGTGGGAAACAGCTTGGAGTTTGGGATAGCGTGCTCTCTGCGGTTAGGTCGTTTTACAAACACTTTTGGTGTAAATTTAATGTGTCTAAACTTAGTTAAAAAGTAATTAAAACTTAATTAAAACTTTGATGTCTATTTGCTATGGTAGGTTAGCTTTATCGCATACTTAGTTGCTATCTTTAGGAGGCTGTAAAGCAGGTTGCAGTTAGGTGTTGTGACTCTGCTTGGTAATGGCTCCTTATTTCTGCTATAGTGTTACACAGTTATTAGACACACCAAGGAGCTTATATGGGTTCACCTTCTCCGAAGGTACTTCTAAGGTGAATGGCATCAGCAGGCCTTGCAAAGTAGGATGATGGGAAGTGTACAGGGTGGACACAACTCAAAATGGTACAACCTACACAGGATATGATTTGCACACACACACTTACACATACTTACTTGCCAGTATTGAGATTAGAACCCCTGCCTATCTAGTGATTTGTACTACAGTGTTATGCAGTTATTGCATGTGCTACAGAGCTTACTGAGCTGACAACTGGCCAACGGTGCTGATAAGGGAATTGACATCAGCAGGACTGATAAAGTAGGGCACTGGGTAGAAACTTATCAAAATACTTCTTCTTACAAACATTCACACACACTTATCCACCCACACACACATTTGCCGGATCTGAGATTTGAACCCCTGCCTATTTAGTGATCGATGCTATAGTGTTACGCAGTTATCGCATGCCCTGCACAGCTTACTGGGCTGACAATTATCCAAAGGTGCTGATAAGGGGAATGACATTAGCAGGACTGATAAAGTAGGGCACTGGGTGGGAAACTTATCAAAATACTTCTTCTTACAAACATACACACACACTTATACACCCACACATACATTTGCAGGATCTGAGATTAGAGCCCTTGCCTAGCTAGTGGTTTGTACTGTAGTGTTATGCAGTTATCGCATGCACTACAGAGCTTACTTGGCTGACAACTGGCCAAAGGTGCTGATAAGGAGAATGATATCACCAGGACTGATAAAGTGGGGCACTGGGAAGTGTTGTGGTTGGGAATGGCCTAAAAGGGTTTCACCTACAAACACACACTCCCTCACTCTTGCACACACAACTGTCACACACACAGTTGCCAGTATTGAGATTAGAATCCCTACCTATCTAGTTATTTGTACTATAGTGTTATGCAGTTATTGCATGCACTACAGAGCTTGTTGGGGTGATAGGTGTCCAATGGTACTTCTAAGATGAATGACAGCAGCAGACTTTGTGAAGTAGGGCAATGTGAAATGTACTGAGTGGGAACAGTCTTCTAATACTTAGACGTACGGACACACACACATACACACAAACACACACACACATGCACATGCCCATGCATGCACACACACACACACACACACACACACACACACACACACACACACACACACACACACACACACACACACACAGGCAGGTGATGTGATATTATAAACTCAGCCTTAGTACTGTTACACAATGGGGTTTACCTTTTATGGTGGCATGTGCAACTGTTTACAACTGGTATGTGACTGTCCCCAGCAGGACATCACTGTGTGCCATTCAGGGTATCTGTGTGTGTGACTCACTCTGTCTGTATTCCCCTGTGTGTGTGTCTCTCTCTCTCTCTCTCTCTCTCTCTCTCTCTCTCTATTATTGTCTGTCTCTCACTTCCCCACATCTATGTGTGTGTATGCTTGACATATGTTGTCATCTGTTGCCCACACACACACACACACACACACATATATATATATATATATATATATATATATGTGTGTGTGTGTGTGTGTGTGTGTGTGTGTGCATCTCACGTAACAGATGCAGATATATCACACATGGGCAACCTACAGCTAGCTGAGGGTAATCCTGTCTGGTGTGTGTGTGTGTGGGGGGGGGGGGCAGTTGAGGTGTACATAGCTTTCTGTATGCACAATACAGTCATATTCTGTGGGTGTGGGTTCTAATGTGGGTTCCAACATGTCCTGTGATTCTCTAAGTGTAGGAGAATGTCCAGTGTGACCTTCTATTGTTAGAGTGGGACTCCATTCCAGAGATAGGTGTACTCTAGTTCAGGGTTTTGTGTGCTACAGCCATACCTCTCAGGAATACACAGGACTTTCCTGAGGGTACTGGGTTTGTTTAGCAGACATTTTCTGACATATCTGTAGTCTGACACTGTATCATGTCATTACCTTGTGCCAGACATCCTCAGATCATCACAGTGCTTTACCAGAGGAATATCAGTTTTATGATGCATATACCAATATTATGAGTGCAACTATGTGCATTCTTGCCCAACAAGACCATTTGTGAGGTGTGGGCTACAGCCATTCGAGTAATGATGTGCTGTGTAAACAGTCCAGCAACCTGGTGATATACTGGCTGGGGATCTCCTGCTTGTCTGGTATCTTTCTAACCTGAGATGTCATATCCTTGTTTGGGCATACCTCTCACCTGTACATTTTTTGGCAGGTTGTCCAGGTGTTTGGCTAGAGGTTTCATCCTGTCTACATAAACTTGTGTTTTTATGGCAAGTTGGTTACATATAATTGAAGAGTGATGTTACAAAATAATGATAGACATTACTGTTTCAGACTACATAACCTTCAGACAATTCCCACTATTGCAAACCCCTCACCCTACCAACTTTCTCTGTATGCAAGGGTGATATTTACAACACATGCCTATCATTGTGCCTTTGTTCCACTTTTATTTCTGCCCTTGTCCAGACATCTTGCTGTCAGAGGTTGGGAGTTATGGGTGTGGCTACAGGGTGCATTCTACTGTACATGCATGTCCATTATATGTAAAAGTAAACATAAGAAAAAAGGATTATTGAGAATAACCACTGGCAACAGTAACTAAAAGCAGTTATATTCACAAAAGCATTGGCACCTCAGCTACAGATCCTTCAAGATGTCCCTTATATGTGTAGTATATTCCATATAGCACTGTGACTTCCAGGTATGTCAGTGGCAGAGCAATGGGTGTCACTGACATGAATAACAGTTGGCACTGCAGTTATCTGCACATGGCCCTGTCAAAGACAGCACTGTACATAGGGCACTACAAGATGACTGCCAGGGGAACATGCTGGCCAGATCCTGACAGTATTAACCACACATACACATAGCTCATTGACCCCATTGTGGACAGGCAACATGTTTTCATGTGTATTGGTACAGCCCTGCCAATGTGTGCTATGCTGCTATTTCCCTGCAAACATACATGTTACTGCATTTGTGTGGGTATATGGGAGGCATACCAGTTAACTGTACACATTTTCACAGACTGTGCTGATATCTGCTTTACATTTTAGTTCCATTTACCATACTATTGTGCCCTGTCTTAGGGACTAGAGGCATATTAGTAAAGAGCACAGGTCATATTGTAATGGCATATATTTGAGTTTCAGACTTCTTACCCTTCATAGCCTTACTGCAACTGCGGGTCCTGCTGTGCTATAACTGTGCAAGTCTGAAGGGGGGATAATTCAGCATTACCACCATTTGTGTGCCTTTACCAGACATTTGTTTCTGGTTTTCTACAGCTGACTTGCTGTGTGGGTGTGAGGGGTGGGTATGGGACCCCCACACTGAGATCCATGGCTGTGACCTATGACCCCCAGTTAGTTGTCCCCACACATATACTGCAAGTGGGATTTTCTACATTGGGTACTACTGCATAGTGTGTGGAGGCCAGTTTTGGTCAGACATTTCCTGGTGTCCCACATAGTTGTCAGTTGTGTGCTGCTATCCCAGTAGGCCACCCCCATTCCCTTGTGTGCATGAAGCATTACCATAGATATGCTAGCAAAACATACCAATCCTTTCATTTATTGTTAAGAAGACTGACTTACCTTCTGCCTGCAGCAGTTGTGAGGATGGTGCTTAAGGGCTGCCTATGTTGGATGCACACAGTACATTGCCTATACATGGTAAGTTACAGGTAATTTGATGTGTGTGTCATCCATTTTACTGTGTGTGCAAGTCAGAGAGAGGTGTCAGTCCCTGGGTTCCCTACAGTGTCAGTGTGTGTGTGCTATGTTTTGCCCCTTTGCCAAGGCCTGAGCATACTGGGCATGCCTCAGTCTGCCTACAGGAGCAGGCTCAGGGGCCTCTTCCTCTGAGTCCCTATGTGCCTGTGAGGACCTTGGCAATGTTAGTGGGCTGTGTGCCCCTTCCCCATGCTGTTCCTACTGTAGCTGTTTCTGCAGGATCATATTGTGTAGCATGGCACATACTATGAATATGTGTGCACATGTGGCTGGAGAGTACTGCAAGGCTCCAGCAGATATGTCAAGGCAGCAGAAATGTGACTTGAGCATCCCAAAGACATGCTCTATAATGATCCTGGTTTGTGCATGTGCCTCATTATGGCATTCTTGTGAGGATGTGTGTGCATTTCTGATGGGTGTCATCATCCACAGCTCAAGTGCATAGCCAGCATCCTCCACCAGATGGCCATACAGGATGCCCCCACAGGAAAATGCCTGGTACAGCTGTGACAAATGCCAGATGTGGGAGCTGTGATAGCATCCAGGGCTGCCAGCACACATATTCATGATAATGCCCTGGGCATTGCACATGACCTAGCAGATGATGGAGGGGAAGCCCTTGAGGGTTATGTAGACCCTACCCTGTTCAATGGGTGGTGCTTTGATGTGGATGTGTGTGCAGTCTATGGCACACAGTACCACTGGGTATTCTGCTACATGGTGGAAGAGACGCATATTGCTGGTCCTCTCCTCACAGGTGTTGGGGAAATAAATGTGTTCACCTGCATGTGGTAGCATGGCATCCAGGAACTGGTGGAGTACCCTGGATGCAGATGGCTGTGAGACCCCCATGATGTCCTCAGTAGGTCTTTGGAAAGTACCTGTAGCTAGAATTCGTAAGGCTACACATACCTTGGTATCCACTTGGATGAGTTCCCCTTTGTTGGCTCTGGGACTAAGTTGAGGCCAGCACAGCTCAATGATTTGCTGAAGTATGTCCCTGTCCACCCTGTAGCACTCTACTATCTCCAGATCATGTAGCTCCTGGTAAGTTACCCTGAGTCTGTACACTCTTCTCCTCGGGATGTGGCGGTTGTCAGCCTTCTTCTCCTCACTGCCCTCAGCCTCTAGCACATACTGATGGATCAAAGCAATGGCAGCCCCTAACATGTTTTCAGTTAAAATACCCCTGCATGTGTACACCAATGGTGCAGAGTTTGTGGGAAAAAACAGACTGTAAGGTGTTTGCATAGTTTATACTGTTGTGCTGCAGATGCTGCCTGTATGATTAGCTGACTATGATGCATTCCACCTGCTAGCTATGTTATTTGGTCTTGATTGCTTTTATTCTGCTATTTTCCTTTTTTCCTTTTTTCCCTTCCTGTTTCCTCCCCTTTCAAGCCCAGAGGCTCGGTGCCCAAATGTAAACAGCCCTGCTATTTCCAGGGTTTTTTGTTTGTTTTAGACCCGGTGCATGCCATGCATACACGTTTAGCTAATGTAAACATGAAGAAATGTCCCTCCTTGGATGCGAACACACTCTTCATTTCATGGAATAAGTCAATACAGCCTCAGTCACACCCCCTTGGTTAGCTGTGCTTAGCTAAGCTTATCTGTGCACCATAGGGCTCCAATGTGCTTACAACATGCCTGCCACACCCTCTTTTCATGTCGGTTGCTCCTCCTAATTACAAAATTGTGCTATAGCACCTACATGGTTTGATGCAGTTTGGCACTTAGAAGATTTCTGTGATACAGTAAATTTCCCCTCATTTGCATACCCCACTGCCGTAGTTCATAGTTACAGCACTAACACAGAGCTTTTTCCCTTGACAACCACTGTTCCCTGGTATTGTTTTGATTCTGTATGCCATAGACTATAATGGCAAAATGCAGATTTCCCTTAAATTTGAGTTTTCACATTTTTTTTTATTTTTGGCATAATCCCATTTGCACACCACTGCCCTATGCTTAAAACCGCCAAGATTGGCCAAAAAAAAAAAAATTTGATTTTTATAATTTCCATGCCATAAGAGCCATATATTTGGCCATTGGCATGCCTAAGGAGTATAATACATGCTTTTTTTGGAGCTGTCATGCCTCCGTTTTGTTATTTGTAGAAATGCATTCAGCTAGTAGCCAAATGCATTTCTTCAATTAACACTGTTCTTGCATGGATATCTGCCTGCTTGCTGAATCGCTAATTCAACTCATTTGCATACTTTTCACCAGTAAATTAGGTAATTAGCATTCTGCACTGGTTTCTGTGCAAGAACTGTGAAGGCAGGCTCGTGCATGTCAAAACAGTAGTCTATTGGATCGCCCGGCGGCCATATTCCATGCAGGAGTGGCTACACTGTTTCTGCATGGAAAAAATCATTTATTTAATCCCCAAAAATGAGATTATAAATTCTTCTTTGGATAGAGATTTAATGTTTGACCCCCCTGCTGCAGAGGTGATCAAAACATGTGATAAAAGGGGCAAGCTGATCCAGGGAATCTCTAAGATATTTCAGCCCTCATTTTCTAAATTGTTCAATGGGTTTTCTTTTTTCTCATCCAGTTTTGGCACAAAAAAAGTAAAATAAAAATAAATAAATAAACAAACTCAAAAGAATTGTTTAAGAAGAAATGGCAAGGTTTTCCAAAAAGAAGTCTTAAACCTCCCAAGACAGTCTGTCAGGTCTGAATGACTAATCAAGAGACCTTGTGACCCCCTTCCAACCTGGTCTCTTTTCTCTTCCAGAAAGTGTGAATCTCCATTTTTCTCTTTAGCAATAGATTCCTTCAGACAAATGTGTTCTAAGAATTATTCATTAGGGTCTCAAATGGCAGTGGGTGGAAATTCCTTCTTTCTAGGCAGTCTTTTCTTATCCAGCAGATCAGATGCTCTTGTTTCTACCTGGTCTTTATCATATGCACCCCCAAGGAGTGATAGAACCAGTTCTGTCTACGCAGGAGATGAGGGGAGTTTTATTCAAGGATGTTCCTAGTGCAAAGGAAAGAAAATGGATAGAGACAAGTTCTGGATCTTTCTTTCCTAAACCTGCTGGAGATAATGCCCAAATTGAAAATGTTGTCATTTTACAACCTGTTACCTCTTATTTTTTCAAGTTTCTTGGTAACACTAGACATCCCTATTCACATAGACTTCAGAAGTTTCTTAAGATTTTATATGTGTTGATCACTTTATCAGTTCTCTGCCTTACCTTGGACTATCCACTGGACCAAGTGTGCTCACAAACTGTCTGGCTATGATTATAGCTCATTGCGGGCTACAAGGTGTCCACATTTTTCCATATTTAGATGATGTGTTTATCTTAGCAGAGCCTTCAGTGACATCTTTCTTGAGTGCCCTCTTGCACAAACTGAGATTGCAATAGAAAATTCCTTAAAAAAACTATCTTGGCTAGAACTACGGCAACTACTATCCTACAATCAACTAATCATGGCACACAAATTTTTATATCAGGCTGATAAAACTCTAGCTCTGTTAAACATTTTGTAACCTTACTCTACTAACCACAGTCTTCAATATAAAATTAAATCACTACTACAAGTAAGCAAATTCACTAACACTACAGTTGATTCACTATACTTCCACTATATAGCAAAGGTCGGAAATTCACTTCCTCTTACTATTAGAACTACAAGCAATGCCAATCAGTTTAAAAATTCCCTTAAAAGTTTCCTTAATGACTTTTGGCTTTGTACCTGTACTAGTCCTGGTTAAGTGGCTGTAGGATTGCTTGCTCTTATTATTCCAGTTCTTTCTGACTACTAGCTATAATTAAGCTTACTTAATGTTGTGTAAATGTAACTAGATTACTATTTTTAAAAAGCTGTCCTTACTCCATCTCTGTAAAATTGTCTTCTGCAATATGTATAATGTCAGAAAAGTTATCAAATATATTGTAAAATTTTGTAATAACAAGTTTTTATGCACTTTTATCTTATATGTGAAGCTTTTCTACCCTAGCCAATGTTGAAAATGGGTCATCACCGAGTCAGACTTTCCCAGTAACCAAATGTAAATAAATAAATAGAATTCAAAAGTCTTTCTTCACTTCCTAACAAAGGATTGTGTTCCTGAGATGTCAACTAGACACCACTGTTCAAAGAGTTTTTCTTCCACAGGGAAAGGTGAGGGAATACCCAAGATTATGGATATGTCCACCAAGGAGAGAAATAAGGACATAAATATCTAAGAAATATTTGCCCTAATCAAGGTACTCAACTGTCTGAACCATCTTTCTTCCCTTCGACCACTTCAGGTGGTTACAGACAATTATGCAGTCATGTGGTACATCAACAAGCAAAGGGAACCTGATTTTAGCCCCTTTTGCAGATTAGCCATGTTAACGTGGGGTATACCTTCACAGCACTGTCTTACTCTACAAGCATCCTACTTTCTGCCAGAGCAAAACTATATAGCAGATAAGCTGAGCAGGAAATGGGCAAACCCTCACAAATGGAAACTAGATCATGGGATCTTCCAAGAATTTATCCCTCTGTGGGGAATTCAACAAGTAGCCCTCTTTGTCCCATCCCTGAACAATCAACTGAAAAAATTATTTTCCAAGACTCCATGCAAGGAGGCCTGGAACATAGAAGCATTTTCTTTTCTTTTGATAGGGATGCTCTTTTATGTCTTTCCACTCTAGCCACTAATATCCAAGTTACTTCTGAAGATTTAAAAGAAATCTCCAGAGATCATTGTGGTGACTGCCTTCTGGCCCAGACAACAGTGTCTATCCCTTCTTTTAGAAATGGCCAGGGGAAATTACCACAAGCTTCCTCAAAGGTTGGATCAATTCACACATGATCAGCAGTGTTTGATACACTAAGACATCAATCATTGGCAATTGACTGCCTGGATGATAGGGTCCTAATTCCTTTAAGGCACCAGTTTTCTGAGGACATGCGGCAAGTACTATTGGAGGCAAGAAAGCCTGTTACTAGAAAATCATATATTAGCAAATGGTGATAACAACATAACAGCACCCATTATGGGCTAGTTGTTCTCCAGTTTTACAATACTTATGTGATGTACTGTCTTATGGCCTTTCTTATTCCTCTCTCAGGGTTCAAGTGATTTCAGCATGTCTACCCATAGATCCATCTCTTTCAATGCAGCCTCATGTGAAAATGTTCTTGAAAGGGGTTTGCATAAGAGGTCCCATTAGAAAACCAGTGGCCCCTCCTTTGGACCTTAATTTTGTATTAGAGACACTAGTACTTGCTCCATTTGAACCTTCTAATCTGCAAGCAGGGCATCTGAGTTGCAAGCTCTTATGGTGAGTCCAACCTATCTTTCTTTCCACAGGCATAATATTTCTTTGAAAACTAATCCTTTCATTTCTAAAGTGGAAGTGGTTTCTGAGTTTACTTTAAGCCAAACTATCCATCTCCTCATTTTCTTCCCTGTACCTAAGAAGGAGGGAGAAAGGATACTCCATACCTTGGATGTTCACAGACAACTCAGGTACTATCTTGAGAGTAAAAAATCTTGCAGATCTTTGGATGAATTGTTCTTTCCTTGTGAATATAAGAAGACCTGTGTCAAAACAGACTATTTCCAAATGGTTGTCTAGGGCTATTACCTTTTGTTATACTTACCATAACAAATCTAATCCAGGCATGGTCATGGCCCTGTCGACCAAGGCCTTGGTTTCATCTATTGATTTTTGGAAGGGTTGGATTCCAGACGTATTCTAGAAGCTGCTAACAGATCCTCTGTATATACTTTTTCAAAACACCATAATCTTGATTCCTTCTCAAGGTCTAGATCCAGCTTTGCTAAAACCATTCTCTAGGATCCTGGACCCTTTTCTTTCCACCTCTCAAATATAGTTAGCTACAGCAATCTGCCCATATAGCTAAGGTTGCTGCTGCAGTGATAAATATGAAGATAGCGCTGTTGTACAAGCTGAAGTTACCATAACAGTAGGTGTTTGAATGATCAATGCTGTAGTAGCCACTCCATCCCTCCATTACCTTTGTTTTTTGTTGTGTTTTTTTATGCCAGGGTGTGGACATAAAATTTTTGTTGAGCCTAGCATTGTCCTTTCATGGCTCATTCTTTCTCACTCTGCTGGCCGGAAAACTCTGTAAGGCTTTGTGCCCAAACTTGTCTTTTAGTATGCTCAGCTCAAGCTGCTTAGCACTTTGGGAACATGGAAGATGACCTAAAGCTTTGGAAATTGTCTGGCTGTTATATCCTTGTCAGGATATAACCCATATCTACAAGAGTAATGATCATTCGAGCATCTAATGTTACTGTAAGTTCAACTTATACAACTGTACTTTCTGCATTATCAAGCATTCCATTTCAGATGAATGCCAATTTGCATAGGTACAGTGCTATTTTGGAAGAAAACAAATGTTCAAAGTAGCATTCAGAATTTTTAAAAGGCTTTTTTTCTCTCTTGAAAAGAAAAAACAATCTACTCCCATCACACAGTGCTGTGCTGTCTTCATAATAAGCTCGAAGCTCATTGCACATTTGAGTAAGGAGACCCTTATACTACAAAGCCCACCTTTGAAGAATAAACAGATTTAAAAAGCATAAACAATGGTATTTGCATGGTTCACTTTTGCATTTAACTGTCCATTTTGTACAAGTTATCTTCATGGAATTACACTGTATTAAATATGTATATAATTTTTAACTGCTGTAGAAACAGATGAGAGAATATCATATGAATTATGTAAACAGACTTTTTTATAATCTTCTTAAGCATTAAAAATTAACTATTACCAAAATACATAATGGACTGAAATGAACTAAAAGATCTTTTTAAATAAAAAAGAGCTGTTTTCAAATATCATTGAGTGAAATGAGAGTTTTAATTTTGTCTGAATCTCTGAAAGTCATTTGTAAGGTTACAAAGCCACCAAATGAAATTTGGGAATTCCCTAGCAGATTAGATGGCAGCATCTGTCTTTGGAAATTACATTTTAGGGAGGCCATTACCATCTGCTTTCCAGAAATAGCCAGTATTTCAGCCTCTAGCAAGTGCAGCTAGAAAAGAACATATGATAGCTGCTTCAGAAGACATTGTACAAAGATTAATTGTGTTTTTTGGAACTAAAGAAATGATATTAAATCTGTGAAAAAGGTATTGGTATTTAAAGGGTCAACATAACACTGGAATGAATCTCTGGTTTTGTATGTTGCTGCTCTTAAGTGGCCAAAACTTGTTGTAGATGATGCTGTGTACAGAAAAATGAAATCTGCAATGTCTAAACTATAAAAGAGAAAAATATCACACTGTTGTTACAGACTGGAAGGATTTCATTGTAAGACTTATACTGGAGTCTGGAATATTGTCCTGATCTGCCTCCCTTTGTGTATTCAAAAGACGAAGTGTTGAACCACTATTAGTTTTAAGGGTGTCTACCTATCTTCTATAAGGCTTTCAAAAAGACAGGTTTACAAATATTATGGAAAAATGTTTCACTATTTTGCCAGGATGTCTCTGAATAGATGCTATATATGAATGCTGTCAGGCTTTATTATTCTTCACCAAGATGTAACCAGTTAGTCATGGGAAAGTTTTCAGTGAAGGCGTTTTACTTAAAGTATTGTTTTGTGAGGTATTACAGCTACTTTTTAAAATACTTTAATATGCAGATTACTGAGCTGATTTTCTCTTTTGAAACATAGTTTAAAGGCTATTCCTGCTTATCTCCTGTTATTGCATACAACTATGCAATATTTGCATAAAACAGGTCATAAAAAGGCAAAGGAGGTATTAAATCAGCTCTAACTGATAATGAAACTAACTTTTCTCCTAAATTGCTTTCAAAATATGTGATTAAAATATTGGGCCCAAATAGTTGCTGCGTCAACTGATGCATGGTGGTAAGGCTAAGCTTTACATGGTGATTATTTACATCTCCATTAACATATGCAGTACTAGTGAAAAGGATTATAATAAAAAAAAATCAGAAGATCATTGTGTGTGCTGACCAAAACATAGGTAGGAATGGCCATCCTACTACTCTACTGTCTTTCCTAAAATCTTATATAATTGATATCAGAGGGTACAAGGCCATATAGTATTGAAAACTACACTTTAGATATCATCTTTACTTGCATACCTGATAAAATGCATAGAATGCAAATTTTCCCTTGTGAAAAAGTGACCATAGTTCTATAACTTCCACAAGGTCAGTCAAGCACTGAAAAGCACCACTCCAAATTATTTTCACTTCATCTATCCCGGAATTCTCAGACAGCTTATTGACTGGGGATCCATTGTATGAATGCTCTGATACAGCTACTGTATTATCTTCATTTTATAACCTAATAATGTATAAACAAAACAGAATATTTATAATACAAAAAAATATCTAAGAATGAAAGCCATCAGTGCACCATGGCTCACAAAAGAGCTTAGACAAGTTATAAAAACTAGAGAAATATATGGGAAAAATGGAAAGCTGACCATGCAAAGAGTGATAAACAGATGACATGACTGTACTTGTAAAACATCCTGGAATAAACACTAACAGAACTAAAGCCAGGTTCCTCAGAGACAAGCACATTGCACACATGAGTCAACATGAAAAAAATTCTGACAATCAGTAAAAGCTATAAAAAAATATTCAGTGTAATGTCAAACTAATAAGGAATTGGCTACCTCTAAAACTAATGGTATTGTTATGGTGCATGGCAACTGAAAAAAGCTCAAACATTTTGATCCTATAGCCATCACTGATTCATTTAGAATCTGCACTTTTCTTGGATCATCACTCAAAAATATATGACACATTCCGTTAACCAGATTCTTTCCTTTACTCTACTTGTTTAAGCTCAAACCAATGAGGTGGTAGTGCAGTTAAAAAATCTCATTTAAAAACTCAAGCTTCCTCCCTCTTAAATCTAGGCCTGCATTTGCAATTAATGTACTGCTCTCCAAAACTGAATGTGGCTTATTTGTTATAGCTCAGCACTCCTCATATCATGCATCCAGGTGACAGAAAATATAATATTCCACTTTACCCAGCTTGCCAACCATCAAGAGTATCACTGTATTATTCTGAAAAGAAACAGGTGCACAGTCTCAGCTAGACCCCCTCCCCTTTAATATACACACATTTGAAGTATTTAATGATAGCTATTTTTCATCACTGATGAATGAGGT
The DNA here is from genome assembly GCF_019279795.1 of Protopterus annectens. Classification (NCBI taxonomy): domain Eukaryota; kingdom Metazoa; phylum Chordata; order Ceratodontiformes; family Protopteridae; genus Protopterus; species Protopterus annectens. The sequence continues at coordinate 1,309,372,756 of NC_056737.1, read as the reverse complement.
TTTTATTAAAGATCTGCCATTTGACTTGGAACAACACGAGGGTACACAGCTGAACCAATTAATCTTTAAACTGCTGTGCACTGAAAACCTATATCAAAAATGGTGCAGATATGCAGATACTTTGGAACTGCATTCTTGTATTAGTTATACCTAGTACCCAGTGTAAGGTACATGTACTTCAAGAAGATACATGTAAATGTTTTGGAAATTTGCTCCAACAGAGCACAGTTCCAAATGAAAGGATAGTACTATCTCACATTTTTTTACAGGAGTACATCATTGTTTAACAGTGCCAACTGACTGCTTTGCTTATTTATAACACTACATCTACTCTAGCATTTTATGAATGCATTTCTTTGTTCAATTGATTAATATTATACTGCATTACTGAATGCTCTGCTATGTTATTTTGAGCTATATTACATTTGTTTTAAGAAATATGTTTTATAGAAATATGAATTTGAAATTAGCCATTTCAAAATGCAAGTATACTACTTCGGTCTTTATCATATTCTTATTATGTAATAATATCTGTGTACTACTCTTACGTTTACTTTACTACACAAAGAAACCTTGTTCCTAGTAAACCATCAAGTAGCATTAGGCCTACTTTACCTATAAATTATAATCTGGCTAGACCACAACACAATTAAGCTAGGCATCACATAGTCCTACAGATATACACAGCTTGTAGTTCTAGAAGCCTGATCACGTGACCTAATCCAGTGCAGAGAGGCCTGACTGGCTAACATGCTTTTTATCTTATATCAAGTATCCTAGCTTCCACTTCCTGCCAAAAATCCAACACCTGCCTGATTGTAAACTGTGCCCTCCTCCTGCCCTTTTGATAAGCCTCACCTACTTAAAATTTCCAAAGCCAGTGTGGGAAAAGAGGAGCACCATGTGGTCTTCTCCTCTTATGCTGTTACATAAGTGAGTAGTTCAGCATCACTTTTAAGGATTACTCAACTTTGATATTTGTGAACTAGACTACTCTGGCCCATGTTAACCATTTCAATTTACTCTGCCTTATGATTACAAGCAGGTATGGTTGAATGTATTTCTTTATTTAACAAATGTTTACCAGGAAAGTCCAACTGGGACAGAGCCCAGTGTCAGCAGAGGCCCAGGGAGAAATGCTGCAGATGCCTGTCTTTGAATATGGGAGGAAACCAGAACACCCAGAGGAAACACACATGAATGCAGGGAGGACATACAGAATCCACACAGAATGCACCCCAGCTGAGAACTGAACCAGAGAACCTCTTGCTGTGAGGTAACAACGCTAACTGCTGCACCACTGTAGCACCTACATATAGATTTAGATATATAAAGTGTATCACTTTGATAATTCTTAATTCATTACTGTATCAATTGCAGTCTGATGTCTGAGCAATTTTGTTTTTTGTATTTTCTTCTTATGTCCTTTATAGTATATATAGTTGCAATTCATAATACTGAATGTTCAAAAGAATGACTGCTCTTTTTTCTTTGCTTTGCTGGCTTGAGAGAGTGAATTTCTTAATGCTGTCTTCTGTTTGAGTAGGATCACCATACACAGTCATCTCCATTCCCTAATTTAATAATGTATATAGAAAACTTTTAGTTATGTACTTACCATAACGATAGATGTATGCGATCCATCTCGCCTACATTCGTAACAGATGGGCTCGGAGCCGAGAAATGGCTCCGACTCGGCCGATACACTAGTACTAAGTCTCTGATTGGCTGGGCCAACCCCTCTATCCCAGGATGCACCACACCTAAGCCCCCAGATCTTGTTTGCCCCACACAAACTCTCCCTCACATGCACCCAACTCACGGAGATACGAGATCCAGAGAGAAGAAATAAGACCTTCAGTGGAAACCCCACAAAGCATTTCCTCCAAATCCTGCAGGTAGGGGGCAGGAGGGGGGGGTATATACGAATGTAGGCGAGATGGATCGCATACATCTATCGTTATGGTAAGTACATAACTAAAAGATGTAGTGCGATCCTATCTCGCCTACATTCATAACAGATGGGACTGCGTCCCTAGCATCTAAATCCTGGGAGGCTCACTGGAACGCACTCCTGAGCACTGTGGAACCAAAAGACGCCTGACCTCTGGATGCCAAGTCTAATTTGTAATGAGAAACAAAGGTGTGTGGAGAAGACCAAGTGGCAGCAGCACAAATTTCATCCACAGACAGTCTGGCGTGGAAAGCTGTTGAAGTTGCCATGGCCCTAGTAGAATGAGCTCTAACTGGGAATGGAAGGGACCTTCCTGTTGATGAATAAATGAAGGACACACAATCCCTGATCCATCTGGCGATCGTGGCCTTAGTGACTGGTTTGCCAGTTTTGTTATCTGCAAAGGCAACAAATAGTTGATCTGATTTTCTGTCCTGCTGCATCCTATCTAGCTAGAAACGTAATTGTCTATGCACATCCAACTGGTGAAATCTGTATTCTGCATCATTGGAAAAATCAGGAAAGAAGACTGGAAGCTCAATCGATTGTTGAAGGTAAACAGCTGAAGAAACCTTAGGAAGAAAAGATGGATTTAATCTCAGGGATACTCTGTCCTTATGGAAAATGAGATAAGGAGGCTTGGCAGAAAGGGCTTGAAGTTCTGAAACCCTTCTGGCCGAAGTAATAGCTACCAAAAATGCAGTCTTCCATGACAAGAATTTTTTCTCACAAGTTGTTGCTGGTTCGAATGGAGGGGACGTCAAGGCACCAAGGACCACATTCAAATCCCATGGCAAAACTGGAAGCGATATAGGGGGACGAAGCAACCATGCTCCTTTAAGAAAGGCCTTACATAATTTGTAACATGGTAATTGGAAATTGCTGCTAACTGTACCTTCAGCGTAGAAACGGAAGAACCTTGGGTAAAAAGAAAAGCCAAAAAGTCCAGAACCGAGGAAACAGGGGCTGTCAGGGGATCAAGATTATGCCGCTGGGCCCAAAGATCAAATCTCTTCCATTTGCTAAAATAAATACTCTTGGTAGAGGGCTTATGTGAAGAGGACAGTATTCGAACCACCTCAGGCGAAAAAGCATGTTGCCTGACTAAGGTTGGAAGCGGAGCAGCCAAGCCGCCAGCTTGAGAGTTCGTAAGGACGGATGGGTCTGCCCCGACTGATGAGTCAGGAGGTCCGAAATCGGATCCTGGATCCAGGGACTGTCCACTGCATGCTTCCACAGGAATGGAAACCACACCTGACGGGGCCAGAATGGGGCTATCAAGATTATGGTGCTCCCCAGATGGATCGCTTACTGAATCAGTCTGAGCAGTAGAGGAAGTGGAGGGAAGGCGTAAAGCAGACCGGAGGGCCATTTGAGAACCAGCGCATCCCTGGGTTCTTCCCCTTGAGCAGGGATCAAGGAGAAGTAGTTGTTGCTCTTCGCATTCAGGAGACTGGCAAAAAGGTCGCAGCAAGGCAACCCCCACCGGGCAAAGATCCGATCTGCCACTTGATCGTTCAGGGACCATTCATGGGGCATCAGGATGGTTCCTCCCTGTTTGTTGAGGTACCAAACCACTGACATATTGTCTGACAGAATCGCAATCGTCCCCAGTGGGAGAGAGCCATGTAGTGCATGCAACGCTAGAAGCACCGCTCTCGTTTCCAGGACATTGATATGTAGGCGAGTCTCGTGATCTTGCCAAGTGCCTTGGACAGTCCTGCCCAGATAATGCCCCCCCACCCTATCTGGGAGGCATCCGTGGTCACTGTGGCAACGGGAGAGGGAGGGTAGAAGGATTTGCCCACGTTCAGGTTGGAGGAGAGAAGCCACCAGTGCAGATCCCGGTGACACGTGTCCGTGATAATAATCGGGTGAGACAACGGGAGTTCCTGGAAGGACCATTAGCTCAAAAGGAGCCACTGTAGAATCCGCATGTGAAGTCTTGCCAGCAGAACTAATAGAATGGAGGCCGTCATGGATCCTAAGAGTTGCAGGACTAACCTGGCCGGAGCTTTCCGATGGGGCAATAGGTCCTTGACTTGGTTCTGTAACATCCTTATCCTTTCTGTTGGGAGGTAGGCTCGCATTTCTATAGAGTCTGGCTCTGCGCCTATAAAGGCAACACACTGTGATGGCAGCAATACAGACTTTTCCCAGTTGAATGTTATGCCTAGCAATTGACCCAATTGATGGTAGTAGTCACAGCCTGAGTGAGCAGATGTTTGGTGGGAGCAGTGAGGAGCCAGTCGTCTAGATACGGAAACACCTGGAATCCAAGACGCCTCAGGTGAGCCGTTACCACTGCCAGGCACTTGGTAAACACCCTGGGGGCTGTGGTGAGACCAAAGGGCAGGGCTCGAAACTGGTAGTGACTGGTTCCCAGGTGGAAGCGTAAATTAATCCTGGACACCTTGTCTATCTTGATGTGATAATAGGCGTCCTTGAGATCGATGGAGCACATCCAGACTCCCTCTTCCAGCAAAGGTAATATGGATTGTAGCATGACCATCCGGAACTTGGACTTCTTTACAAAGCGGTTGAGATGGCTGAGATCCAGAATAGGTCTCAAGTCCCCTGTTCTTTTTGGCACCAAAAATAATCTTGAGTAGGTCCCTAATCCAGCCTGGCCTTCAGGGACTGTCTGGATGACTCCTTTTTCCAGCAGCTTTACTACTTCTGTGGCTTCTTGAACCCTTTGACTGGGTGGAACGTCTGGGATTTTCCTGGGAGGGGGAGGAGGATGAATAAAAGGGATGGTGTAACCTCTGGCGATGATCCGGAGCACCCACTGATCCTGAGTGATGGACTCCCAGGCTTTCAGGTGCTCCAAAAATTGACCCCCGACTGGCTCCGGAGATGCACAGTCGGGCCGTCCCTCAGGGACGTTGGAAGGATGAACCGCAAAAGGATTCATAGTCTCCTGTGTTGCGGGGGCCTCCGCCGCCTCTAGGGCGACGTCTTCCAGAATAATTCACCCCCTCCCCTGCCTCTGGAGGGGGGTTCACCTTGATGAGCAGGGAAAGACCTTTGCGATTTCTTGAACCCCACATCTTTCCTCCCCTCTGAGCCATGGGATAAGGTCTCGTGGGAAGCAAAAAATGGGCCCCGACGGCAGACAAGGTCTTGCCCTCCTGCTCGCATCTAGTGAGGGTGTCCTTCACCTTGGGTCCAAAGAGGGAGGACCCATCAAAGGGAGCATCTGTGAATGAAGACTTGAAAGCCTCCGCAAAGTGACACAAGCGCATCCAAGCCTGCCTTCTTAGGGCTACGCCCGAACTCGCTGCTCTACCCGCCCCCTCGGCCGCATATGAAATGAGCCTCATGGACGAGTTGATGACAGACGACAGGGTTGACAGCTGGGCATTGACAGACTGAGCCAACGCCTCAGGCACATTACCCAAAAGGGTATCTCCCAACTCCTTCATGAGATCCCTTTGTAGTCTTGTGAAATGGCACAAATAATTCAGTGACCACAGAGTAAAGGTCGCTGAAGATAGGGTACACTTCCCGTACCTATCCATGCTCCTAGATTCCTTGTTAGGCAGATGGATAGACGTCGAAGCCTCCGCCATATCCTGTTGAGTGGCCGACGCCACCACCATAGCATCAACCATAACTCCTTTAGTGAGAAATTGCTTATCAGGGGTGCAGACAAGAATTTATTGGGGCGAGTGGGGACAGGCTCCACAGAATCAGGATGTTCCCACACCCTTCGACAAATAATGTCCAGTAACTCGTCGAAGGGTGGGGATACCCAGGTGGCTGAGGGCTGGGCTCCGAAGGCCTTGAGGAACACCGACTCTTCCACAGAAGGGGTCTTAGAAGGCCAGTCGCCCCTTTGTCTCAAGATCTCTAGTATATCCGAGAACGAGACATCGTCAGAGGATGATTTAGGGGACCCTTCCGCATCATCCAGATCGGTGTCTGAGGTGACGGACTCGTCTGGGGAGTCCAAGTGCTTCCTCTTACACCTCTTTTTCCTAGGGGTCTCTTCAGGCAAGGACTCTGAAGGCCCTTCGGAAACTAGGGGACCACAGAAGGGGATATCCTCAGGCCTGGGAGCCCCGCTGTCCGAGGACAGGGGTGCAACAGAGGCTCCAGTCGCCATGTCCAGGGAAGGAGCTACAGATTCCGGAGAAGTAACTAGGGACTTGACCAGCACACTCCTCCTAGCCTCGAAGGAGGGTCCACCATATTCTGCTGAAAGACCCACCTCCGAGACCCTGACCAGAGTCAGGGCTCCTTCCACCAAAGCACCAAGAGGGAGACTCGGAGCCGAGACCAGAGGCCCCGATGACTCCCCGTCAGGCCCAACCAAAGAGCCACGAGTACCAGGGCCTGTCGAAAGTATCGAGAAGGTCAGAGCAGAAGTCGGTGCCGATGGACTAGCAGTGGGTCTCAGAACTGACCTGACAATTTCCCCACATCCTGCAAATTCCGGCTCCGACGACCCTAAGGTTGTCGAAGGAGGAAGCAATGATACAGGCAAGGCTGGCTCCGGAGCCGACTGGGCTGGAGCCGACAGCAATTTGGAAAAGACAGGTGACTGTAGGAGCCTCTGGACAACCCTGTCCAGATCCGAATCTGAGAGCCTAGAGGATTTGGAGGAAACAGAGGGGGCTCGACAAACTGTCTCCATGGGCTCCAAAATCACCGTAGGTATTCGGCTCCAAATCGGCTCCAACAACATCTGAGCCGAGGCAGACTCAAGAAACACCGAAACCTCCCCCGGAGCCGATGAAGTAGGAACCGAAGAAAATAATCTCGGAGCCGACCCTCTCTCAATCGGCTCCGAAGCCATAGGAGCCGAGGGAGGAGATCCCAATTTCAAACCTCTTTCCATCGGCTCCGAAGCCCGTGGAACCGAGGAAGGGGAAGCAGAACTTGGTCTCTCATCTGTTGGCTCCGAGGGCAATGGCGTCGAAGATGAAGACATAGATTTTCCTCTTTTGGCCGGCGGATCCGACAGACTGGTCGGAGCCGATGACCTCTTCTTCTTAGCACGAGGCTCTGAAGGTAGAATAGCCTCTTCAAAGGAAGGTCTGAGTAGTCCTTTTAAAATCAGTTTATTTTTTCTCTCCTGGAGGACCCTCGAGGAGAAGGCATGGCAAACACTGCAGGACTCTTGCAAGTGCTTTGCCCCTAAACAGTAAACACAGATGTCATGAACATCTGTGATAGACATTTTGTATCCACATTTGGTACATTTCTTAAAGCCAGAAGGCGTATGCTCTTTCCCAGACATACTCAGGAACGGAAAGGGGGTAGAGTTCTAACTTAAACACTCTAAAGGTAGGGCTAAGGCCCTCGAAGTTAAAATGGGCCTAGCCCACCAAACACCTGAAATTTACCACAGAAAACAAACTTTATCCTAAAATGTCCAATACATAGCCAGACAACAAGATAGCTATGAAAATAGCTGTTTTTGGTCAACTCTTAAGAAAACAACCCACAAAAAGCCAAAAATTTGACTAGAAAAATAGTTACCACAGAAAACAAACTTTATCCTAAAACGACCAATACACAGTCAGGCAACAAGATAGCTATGAAAATAGCTGTTTTTGGTTAATTTTTAAGAAAAAATCCACAAAAAAAAACAAAAATTTGAGTAAAAAAATAGGGTACTTAGCCACAGCCAACTCGAGACCACGTCTTATCTTTAGAAGCGGCAAACGAGATCTGAGGGCTTAGGTGTGGTACATCCTGGGATAGAGGGGTTGGCCCAGCCTATCAGAGACTTAGTACTAGTGTATCGGCCGAGTCGGAGCCATTTCTCGGCTCCGAGCCCATCTGTTACGAATGTAGGCGAGATAGGATCGCACTACATCAGACATTTCCAATAACAAAAAAAAAAACTACGAATGAAAACCATCAGTGCACCATGGCTCACAAAAGAGCACTGGTAAGTTATAAAGACTAGAGACATATGTGGAAAGAATGGAAAGCTGACCCCAAAGTGGGGACTGGAAATGTACTCTTTCTCCATTGTTGTGTGATCTCAGAGTTGGTATATATAATTAGCAAGTGTGTAGCAGTTTCAGGAGGGCTTGCTGCTACATAAAACAGGGTGTTAATTTTGCTGCTGTTGCTGTTTTGTGTGTCAATCTATTTGAATCAGTGTATTTTATTCACTCAGGTGAGACCTGGCTTTTTCATTAGATAATCATATGTGTGTGTGTGTGTGTGTGTGTGTGTGTGTGTGTGTGTGTGTGTGTGTGTGTGTGTGTGTGTGTGTGTATGTGTGTGTATATATATATATATATATATATATATATATATATATATATATATATATATATATATATATATGGTTACAATTCAGAATCTCGAGCTACTGAAATATTGAACTTCAGTAGCTCGAGACCGAAGTGTCAAACCTGCACTTGTGGGAGAGTGTAGAATACTGAGTGTGGAAATGCCGAATGCATAAATGCCAAATCCATGGTGTGTATGTAGTTGGAGATTCAGGTAAGTGATATTTTACTAGGGGTTTTGGGTAGGGATTTTAGTGTGTTTGGAGTTTTGAGGTGTGAGTTGGGACAGGTAGGTGAGATTGTGAGTGTGCAAGTGTTGCAAGTGAGTGGAGTGTGTAAATATGTGATATGTGTTTGTGCAAGGGGAGTGTAGAGTGTGTAGTGGTGTTTTCTGTGTGTTTGTGTTTTTGGTGCATCCTCGGAGTTAGTATATATAAGTAGGGGAGGTGGGGAGGGCGCAGCCCCTACATATGGGGTACAGAAGGGCTTCCCCCATGCTTATATGTAGGGTTAGTGGTTGTGTTTGTTTTGTTGTGTTTGTGTGTGTTTTGTTGGTTTATAGTGTAAGGAGGAAGGTGTATGTGTGCTTGATTGTGTGTGGAGTGTGTATGTGGGTAGTCATGAATTAGAATTTCACACTTTTGGGTTTTGAAATTTTCGGCTTTACAGTCCTGGGATACCAAATTTTAATATTTCAGTATTTTAGGATTGTAAAGTAAATATATATATATATATATATATATATATATATATACATACACACACACACACACACACATATATATATATAATATATATATATATATATATGATATATATATATATATATATATATATATATATATATATATATATATATATACATTATATATGGGTCTACTTCATAAGATTGACAGACCATTTAATCGAAATTCATTTGGTCAACAGCTCATTTGATCGACAACCAGTATTCAAGGCACTTAAGAGGGATTTGCCCCACTCCCCAATGTTGTTCGACCCTGGAGTTGATATATATATAGTTAGGGGGGTGTGGGGGGGGCAAAGCACCCCACCTATTTCCTTTTAAAACATGAAAATACAACAAAACTACACATTTTAAAGAAAATAGGTGGGGGGCTTCACCCGCCACACCCCCCAATGTGGGGGGTTGTGCCCCCTCACACCCCCTAACTATATATGCCAACTCCAGGGTCACACAACATTGAGGAGGAGGGAAAATCCCAAGTTTTTGCCTTGAATACTGGTTGTCGATAAAATAAGCTGTCGACCAAATGAATGTCAATCAAATGGTCTGTCGATCTTATGAAGTAGACCCATATATATATATATATATATATATATATATATATATATATATATATATGTAATATATATATCTGTGTGTTTGTGTGTGCACACACATATATATCTATCTATATATATATATATATATATATATATATATATATATATATATATATCTATATATATATGTGTGTGTGTGTGTGTGTGTGTGTGTGTGTGTGTGTGTGTGTGTGTGTGTGTGTATGTATATGGATCTATTGAAATTAGCCTAAACTTCAGTACATCAATGTCAAAGGAAAAAACTTCAAAGACCAATACAAGTAAGGTTCAGTTAAGGCACTTTAATTTACTTGCAGCAAGGAGACAAAAGCATGCATATACAAGGATTTGTCTAACTACTAACAGGAAGTACCTTCATTCTTATACTATTTTACAAGACATGGCCTTCTAAGCTGACGTAATCAAACACAACTTTTAGCATTGTTCTACAGCAGATGTTACTTCAGATTTTCTGCTGACATGACTAGATTTGTGAGAAACTTTTCAGAAAAACAACCTGGCCTTGGTGACTATTAATCCGTTTACAAGCATCTATTGTACAGTGTTACTTTTCAGGGTACTCTTCAAAAACAGATACAAGCAAATGCTGATTGCAGTTCATATTTTCAAGCAGGCTTTGTACTAATTATCTGTAACTTCTACAGCTGTGTATTTTCTCATGGCACAGCGGAACTTCTTGTCTAAGTTTCATACAAGTAGTATTGTTCTATTCATTATTTTCCTAACGCAAGCAGAAATCACCTGCTTCTCAGTAAATTTCCAAGGCACAAGCAAGATTTTAGCTAAGAATACAAGGTCAGAAAGCAACTGTAGTTTGTACAGATTTATGCAGTATGAAATAGAATAAATGTGTTAACTCTTTTCCAGCTCTAAATGCACTAAGCATATTGCTAATACACACACATTAATACATATTTTTCTAACAATCAACACAAAAAACATTAACCAAAAAGGTTCAAAAAAGGACAGGCATCTTAACATGCATATTCCAGGACACAATCTCAGTCCACACAAAATAAATCTACTGTTTTTTTTTTTCTTCAGCCTCCATGTTGGGGGGATTTCACCCCCCCCCACCCATACTGACCATATATACTAGTTCCAAGATTGCATGATCTCAGGGATGTGGCATATTCTCCAGTCCCAGGAATTGTATATCTCGCACATCTGTCGACACAGCTATGGTACTATGTGCAGCAGTTTTGTTAGCATGGGTAATGTTTTTGCATTTATCCTTTTGGTCTGATCACACATATAAATTCTTCAATTTTCATTTATCATCAGCGTAATTTGATGTTTTGTGTTATGCCGTAATGCAGCATTAGGTGAAATAAGTTGACCAAACTAGTTTTCAATGGTATTTGTAGATAGCTGCATAGATAGAGAGAATAAATGATAACTTGTAATTACATTTGACTTGAGCTTGTGTCTGGGACATGGATGAAATAAATCTTTGCACAAGCTGTCCTTCTCAAATTATGAAAATTAAATAAATACATACATAATTTTGTAAGAAATAAAAATAACCAAATGAAACTGGAAGATAGCAAGACACTGGTGAGAAATACATTAAGAAGCATTTTGTCAATAGAGTTAAAGTTGGTAAAAAGGAAACCAATGAAACAGTGTACAAATAATCATCTAGAAGGTGCCTACAACAAAACTAACAAATTTTGCCTGCAGATTCTCAAACCACTCCCACCACTACACAGTGCCCAGTATCCTCACCTGGCTTGAATACTCTCAACATATTAGCCTCTCCCAGCTACTCACAACACACAAAATGCTTCACCATCCATTTAAAATGCCCTTGCTTTTAAATCTTATCCAATGGCATGTCCCAAATAGAACACTAAGATTCTCAGAACTTAAAGTAACTGTTGCTACTAAAGCAAATAATTGCTATGGTGACTGGCTATACTCTGTCACCATCTCCAAGGTATGGAACAAACTTCCGAATCACATCATGCTTTTAAATAACCCACAACAATTCAGATATGTCCTAAAATATCACCTGGCAATTAGGAAACTATACAACTGTACCACACCTAGAGGCTGAATTATGCAATCCTAACTCTGTCCACTATGGATACTATACAAGTGTATTAATGTAATATTTTTGATTTTACTCACAATGTCTTGAAAACATGTATTTCCTGGATCTGATATGTTTTGCAAACTATATTTTTGACCATTTGCTTTGAAATACTTTGCTAATAATGTTTAACTATTTTTTTTTCTTTGCATTGACAATAATGTATTTTTATCCTTGTTTTGAAGCTTTTATCCCTGAACCTCCCTTGAAAATTGATATTTTAGTTCCCAGACCAACTTTCCTGGTAAAAAAATCAAACAAATAAGCCAATTAAAAAAATTCTTAATCAGTTTATATCTGGATGGAATTAGTGACACACATAATTTTAAACTAACTACATCATCAAGAACGTTCACAATTCCATTGCATACTAATAGAATGCCTATGAGTATTTAAATTAATGCATGCTATAAGGATTCTTATGAGCACTACAATATTATTGCACATTTTTATGTTTTGCGACAAAGTGCTAGATGGCAGTTAGCTGAAATTTGAATTCCACTAGCAAGACCACTAGATGGGTTTCATTTGTTGAAATTAAGTGGCAGAAGTAGAAATAAAGCTGCAATGGGTTACTTCAATAGCTGAGGCACAGAATGACAATATTTCATGTCATATTTCACATAGGGTGTAATTGCAAATTACTTGGAGAAATCTGAGGGAGCATCTCAAACTCCAAGTGACCCTATCTTGCTGTATTTATAAGTAAACCATAATTATCCATAATGAACAGATAACAGCAATGTAATTGCAAGGCACTTAATTACAAATGTTCAGCTACAAAATATTTATTTATTGGTTTAATAAAGTATTTTGATGAGAACTGAAAGGATAGTTTGATTTTTTTATTTTTCCCAAAATAAAAAAAATGACATGGGATGTATTCATAACCAGATTGCATAGTGTAGTGGTAATTCATAGTCATTCATTGTGTTGCAGTACAGTGAGCCCAAATGCACAACTGAAGGTAAGAGTACATGACTATATAATGGCATGCAAATAAAAAGAATTGTGAAATGAGGTCAGAATGGCATTCAAACGTATGCAAGATAAACATAGTTGAGGTTCATATCACTACATACAGGAAATTGCACAGATGTGTGACTGGGCTATAAAAGGACAAAGTGAGCCCCACATTTCATGGATGCACATACAAGAAAGCTCAGATTTGCAGCACCTATCATACAGCAGCAGCGCACTGTAATCCTTACTGCACCATTTCCCTCCATTTTGAATAAACTGTCATCTTTCCTCATTGGCATATAAGTTCATAGGTGTATATTAGGCTAATGACCACAAGGGCCTTTCCAAACCTAGCCATGTTTCCCAAATGTATCCATAAAGATGATTTTAAGGGGTATATGTAAGCTAGAGCATGACTGGTCAAGCATTTAGAGTCTGCCTCTGTCCAATAGAGATATAGAAGCCAAACTAGGGCAAATTTCTGATTTCCCATCCACTGGTCCAAGTTACATTATAATACAGTTAGAGATTAACTCTGCTTCAACTGGAGGAGAAGCATTTTTTCAGAGAAGGGATATTCTCTGAAACATATACCTGTCCCTCCAATGAGACCTGCTAATGTCCAAAGCAAGGTATAAGTCACTGAGATGAGTAGTTCTGATGCTTTTTTATGAATATGCAAAAGGTCCATCAGAGCGGGATCTAAGGAAGCATAGTATACCAAGTATGCATCGCCTCTCACCAGTCTGTGGGAGACAGAGTATAAGGATAGGACTTTGAGTCGGTCCCTGCAGACATATTGTATATGCCCTGTATTCTTTTTGTGAGGAACATCTGTAGAAATGCCAGTTGTTGCATGCGCCTGGTCAGCTACATACCAAAGGGGGAGTTGTACTCAATGATTAGTCTGATAAGTGCAGAATACAGTAGAATAATGATTTCCTTGGACGTATATGCCATACTATTGTCATAACTTAAAGCAAAGCAGAATGATTTCCTTACTAACTTAGACTGTGACACATATTGGGTGAAAGCCAGTTTACTGTCTATATATGTCCCTTAATCTCAGACTACTGGGTTTACTCTAAAGGGTGTGTTATGAGTAAGGTAGTTTCCTGGGGTAGCTGACTTCCCAAAAGATATTACTATGCATTTCTTGACACTGAGGTTTAAACCGTGATTCTATCAGTTTTTTTGTCTGTGTTAGCCCTTCCTGAAGGATATTAGTGTCTTGGGAGATTCTATAACTGCTCCTAATTTGCAAACATCAGTAAATGTGGTCAGCCAGAGGCACTTAATGTTGGCCTTGACTTCAGAGATGAGGATGCCAAACAGAAGTGGATCCAGCACAGAACCATGAGTGACTCTCTGTGCAGGTGGGGCCCCCTATTCTAACTTCATGTGCCCTGTCTGAGAGCCAGCTGTCTATCAAGTGTGTAACATAGGAGCTAATGCCTAACTCTGTGACCTTGTTTATAATGCCCATGTGGGATACGGTATCAGATATCTTGGCCAAGTCAAAGTAAGCAGTGTGTGTGCTGTCATGCCCTCAGCCATTGCCTTGATGATCTTCTTGAAGGAGTCCAACAGGCTGAGTATACAGCCTTGAAGAAAACAAGCTGGGATGGGTCCAGTGTCTGAAGACCTCCTATGTCATTATTCATTATTCCCAAGATAATTATTTCCATGGCTTTGCATGTGAGACTTGACAGAAGTATGGGACTGTAGTTTCCAGGGTCCATAGTATACCTGCCCTTATGCAGAAGGATGACTGTAGCAGTTCAATATTCATGTGGTGTGAAGCCTGACTGAATGCTCTAGTTTAATAGTGACTCCAGTGGTCCTGATTAGCCATGCTGGGTGCTTTTTAGGAGGCATCCTGAGATATTATTGGGACCCATCAGTGAGGTGTTATTGGCTTTGGTGGGTGCATTTAGCAGCTGATTCCTAGTGATATTTGAGAGGAGATATGTTTGATGGTATTTCCTGAGGTGTTTTGGGGTAAAATTGGTGCTGAATTTGTTAGCCAGTAGATTTGCTAGGTCTTTTGGCTCTGTATAGGTGACTACATTTACACATTGTTGTGAACTGCGTAACAGGTTGCAGATAAATTAAATAAAGCCTTATGGTTGTTCTTGGCCTGAGAGGTTATTTACCTAAAAACTGGCTTTGGTAGATTTGATTTGCCCTCTAAGTTGTTTGTTTTGACTGATTAAAGAGATTTTATCTGGGTGTCACATTTCCTTATATTTGCCATGACTTTTCCTTCTGTTGTACAACCTACTGATGTTAGAATTTCACCAGGGTGGCTTGTTTTTTGAGCTTGTTTTGAGCTTATTCATGGCAGGCACAGCTGTCTCTATGAATCTATTAACATGATTGTACAGAGTTTCTGTGAACAATTTCCCATAGACTGCTGGTTCTCAGGGTTTGAGCGGGCTTGAAATTTTGCCAGGCTGTCACAAAGTAACCAGAAGTTTGCCAGGCTGTCACAAAGTAACCAGAAGTTTGCCTTAAAATAGGATTCAACTACTACTGGGTTAGCTGGAGCCATGGGTTTTATCTTTATTTCAAAGAGGATGGCTTTTTGGTCCAGCCTTGCCAGAAAGGGCATTACATGTCTGCAAGGATCAAATGCAGAATGTTTGCACCCCATGGTGGGTGTGTGGACTATCTAATCCAGGGTATTTGTATATGCAAAGTCATAAATTATAAATCTATAGCTATGTCTTATATTTCATTTATAGATATATGTGTTAAATGTACATGTTACCTGTCCAGCTTACACTTATATGCTTGTTAATACTGCATCGATGTTGAGCTATGTAATTATTCTTGTACTTTGATTTTGTATTTACCTGTGGAGTTTTTCTCACCAAATCTGTGTTAAAATTGGTGTCTTATCCCATCCAAACTATGGTCAGCAAAAGGAAAACATAAAAAAACTTATTTTAGAAAGGCTCAACAACTACTGGCAAGCATGTCATTTAAATAAAACTTTCTTACAACTTCTGTGTGTCACATTCATTACCAAAAAATGTGGAAACGTACATGCCAGTAGCCTAAATGCATCCTCATATTCCACAGCTTTGTTAAAAGTAAATAAATGACAGGTTATAAAGCAGAAGCCAGACAATTGTAAATATTCTGTGAACAACAAATATTGCTATAAAAGTAGAAATAACAGTAGTTTTGCTCATCAAAATATCTTCTTTACAATAATTATTTTAATAATTAATAATTAATCATTTTCTGTATCACTATCCTCTCTATTCCTCCCTTTCCTATCATAACTCAGTTAACTGCTCTGTATTGTACAATTGCCCTCTGAAGATAACCCAATGTGTTATGCAAATTAATTCAAATGTTTTACTGTATAACTCTTTGCTATGTTTTTTCTTCAGTTTTATAATGCCTCTTACTATATTTTACTGTGGAGCTTTATCTACATTTGCTTAACTGTTTTATTGTAAATTGTTTACCTTATTCATCTTCAATTTTGTAAATTTTTTGCTTGCTTGTACTGTGGAGCTTTTCTCCCCAGGCCTACACTGAAAAAGGGCTTTTGTTCAGATGGACTATCCCGGGTAACAAATGTCAAATAAATAAATAACATAAATAAATAAATAAATAAATTACAGTGATCAATGTGCAAGTTAAAGTGCAAATTTCAGTGACTGTTTTCTCTACCATCATGTGCCTAGTTTGGATCTCTCCTGTATAATACGTACAGGGTTATGGTTATGTCTCTGGTAGTAACAATGTTATTATGCATTCCAGACATGAGAGCCAAGAAATTCACCTCTTGAGGGGAAAACACATAATAGTGGGTTATGATCACGAGAGCCTATCTTATTTACTCCATGTACTAGCTATTAGGGAAAAAAAGCCAAAATGTTTCACCAACTTTGAAAGCACTTAGGAAATATTGTTGCATAGACAGCAAGTAAGGAAAACATTTCGAACAGTTTTGAAATACTTGTCATAGAACATGTAACCAATGCTCAGAATGGGCGTCGAGCTGTAATATCCAAACTTCTTCAAGCCAAATAGAGTAACACAGAAATGGGTATTCAAATGAACAGTTAATAGTCTATTCAGACCACAAATATAGCAAAAGACTAAAAATTAGTCACAAATATCTTTTCAGACCAAATAGATATCCAAAAACGATAAAACAGTTTTCTTAGAATTCCTTTTGGTAAAAACAGGTTTATTTGCAAACAGGTGAGCGCTTTCGTTAAAATAGCTTTGTCAAACCATAACAAGCACATCAAATGTAAAGCTCCTTATATACAAATTCACAGCTTCATTAGAGATGACATCATAGTCAATTAAAAAGTCACAATGACTTTAAAGCAATAGAAATAAATAAAAAAATCAAAATCAAATGCATAATAAATAATACTATATTCAGTTTTAAATACATATAAAACATAATTATGTTAAAAATTATATACATTTTAGTAACAGATGTATCTAAATGATGTATATATATATGTATATATATATATATATATATATATATATATATATATATATATATATATATCTATCTATCTATCTATATATTTATATATATATATATATATATATATATATATATATATATATATATATATCTATATCTATATATATATATATATATATATATATATATATATATATATACATATATACATATATATATATATATATATATATACATATATATATATATAGATATATTAAAATGAAAAATCATTTGTAGTGAAATCTCCTATTTCTAAGTGCTGGTTTTAAGGATACTTTGTCATTTAGCCCTTGTGGAATATGGGCTTGCAATCTGATAATCCAATTAACGTCAATGCTTTCTGTGTAGTTCATAATATTTCCTCCTCTAAGAGTAGGGGTGTTAACATGAATAACCATAAAATGAAAAGTGTGTGTGACATCCGTTTTTAATACATGTTTAGAAAGGGCATTAACTGTTGATTGAACACGAATCTGATAAAAATGCTCTCGAATCCTGTCCCTAAGCCTTCGGTCGGTTTTTCCTACATAGAAGGAGGGACAGGAAGAACAGAGAGCTAGATATACAACGTGTTCAGAATTGCAATTAGCATTGATGTTAAATGTAAACATTCTGAATGTATTTGGGTATATAAATATGTTGGAAGAAACTATATATGAACAATAATTACAACTATGGCAAGGGACAGTACCAAGAAAAACTTTATCAACACTATGTTGTCTTGTATAATTATAACATAAAAGTCTATGTAGATTCTTTTTATTTTTAAAGACAAATTGTGGTTTGTCACCTACTATTTTCTTAATGTTAGGATCAACTATGAGGACATTCCAATGTTTACTTAGTATATTCCTAATTTGATAAAAATCATTTGTATAATGCAATGACATTTTTTTGTAATGATGCATTTCCTGATGTCCTGTTAATGGCAGTGTTATAGATTTCCATTCCTTGATCAGAAAAGTAGGGACATGCTCTATTCTTTCTCAAATTCTCAGTACATTGGAAGCCCATGTTAATTTCTTCTGCTTTATAATTCCTTGATGTTAGCCTATCTTGTAAACTTACTAATTCTGATTTAAAATTAGATTGTATAGGGTTTAATCTGGAGGCCCGAATTGCTTGACCCTTAATAATATTATTAAAAATATGCTTAGGGTGCATACTCTCTCTATGTAACAATGAGTTTTTAAAACATGGTTTCCTATGAACTCCTGTATTGAGATATCCACTACTAAGATGTTCTATATAGACGTCTAAAAAAGCTATACTAGAAAATGAAGAAATTACAGTAAATTTTAAGAAATGTGTAAATGTATTCATTTGTTCAAAAAAACATATCCAGTTCTTGTTTGGTACCAGTCCAAATATAAAACAAATCATCTACAAATCGTCTGTAGAATAAAATGGACTTCTCAAAGCATGGTGATGGTATTAACTTATGTTTCTCCCACCATGCCATCACTAAGTTGGCGTAGCTATTGGCACAGGAAGTGCCCATAGCTACGCCATCTTTATGAAGATATATGCTATCATCAAAAATGAAAATATTATTTTCTAATATGGTTACTAATAGGAGACCTATTAGATCTACTTTAGAAGGTAGGAAATCTGTATTCTGTGTTAAATATTGTTGGACGTATTCTATCCCTAAACTATTCGGAATGTTAGTAAATAGGGACTTCACGTCCATTGTAACCAATAAATATGTAAGATTATTTGGTAAATCCTTGGTTTCTTTATAGAGATTCAATAAAAATTGTTTAGAGTCTCTAAGTATCAAAGGATTAATGTCTACCACTGGTCTTAATAGCCTTTC
Source organism: Protopterus annectens (assembly GCF_019279795.1). Lineage (NCBI taxonomy): Eukaryota > Metazoa > Chordata > Ceratodontiformes > Protopteridae > Protopterus > Protopterus annectens. Next base: position 1,309,353,811 of record NC_056737.1, on the reverse strand, counting down.
AACATAGACTGAAATATGTTCTGTAACCCACCCTCTTCCTGCTATGATAGGTCTCATAGGTGGGTTTAATGGATTCTTGGTAGTCCCTGAATAGTCGGTAGTAAAGGGTATTCTACCCAAAAAAATTCATACATCTCATTTGTGATTGCACCACAGCATTTCAGATCTTCTAAGGTCCTATAGACACTATTAACATGTTGTTGGACTACTTGCATGGTAACAGGTGTAAAAAAGGTACTATCACTTAACATCTCTTTCATAAGGTAAATATAATTTGCCCTATCTAACACCAGAACTGGACCTCCTTTATCTGCTGGTCTAATTGAGATATTATGGTCACTCTTAAGGTTACTTAAGGCCTTCTTCTGTTTTTAAGTTAAATTGCCTTTCTTAATATGAGATGAAGGAGGTAAGGAAGAAGAATAAACATCATCTTCCACCATCTTACAAAAAGCATCTACAAGTGGATGTAAATTAGGTACAAAAAGACTAGGTTTATGAAGTTCCTGCTGATGTGTATTAAATGATTTACAATTAAACATCATTTTAAGCTGTATATTACATGCAAATAATTTAACATCAAGAATAGTATCTATCATATTACTACTTGAAGTTGGAATAAAAGACAGCCCTTTATTCAAAACTTCCATTTCATATCGATCTAAAGGCCTATGGGACAAATTCCTGACTAAGTTGTTACTTTCTCCCACATTTTCTTTAAAGGAGTACAACAGGTTTCTCTAATGTATTCCTCAACTTCACGGCCCTTTTCCTCCCTATTTAAATTGTCCTCTTTAAAGCAACAACAATAAAGCATTTACAATTTTTATAATTCCCCTTACTTCTGTAACAGAAGCCTACCTTCTCATACTGTGATGGTTTCACTTACAAAATGATTCTCTCACGTTTGAATAAAGCTTGCTGGAGTTGCCCAATTACTGACATCATCGAGGCCAGGCAGTGCAGGTACTTTTTTTTTTTAATCAGTTCCCTCCCCCAAAGTGACATCACCACAGCCGTCATCTGATTCTAACTAAAATAATAAGACCCACCCATTCTGTGATGTCATGGCTCCCTTGTCCTTCCCCCAGCCTGACTGCTGTTCATTTTATTCAGTAGTAGTGTAGTAACACCGATGTTTGGAAACACAGAAATTTGGTATGCATACTTATACATTCTGCATGGCAAATGATACTTAGGTGGTGTATCACTTGCATGCTTCTCTGTTGTATTTGCACCAGATACTGCTAGTGTGCAGTGCGGGAATAGAAAGATTAAAACATTACCCTGGTATCAGAGGTGGCAGTGCAACATATTCATAGTGGCTTAACATGAGAGTAGCTCTAAGCAAGCACCATGTGAAACCTGAACAAGCACCTAGAATTATTCAGTGCAGCTTCCACACCTTAAGTCTGAAAATGAATTCACATACTCATGAACAGGAGTAGCTGCATATTGATGGCTAAAGGTGTATGGGCATGCCAGGTGGTTACTACACTGCAAAAGTGGTATGTAATGGTGGAGATATTTGGAAGGCATGAGCAAACACACCAGTATATTAAAGCCATAGCACCAATTGAACTGGAGGCTGGCAAATAGATTTAGTAAGGGATTTTGTCCATGCACAAATATTTCAACAGTGATTCTTTGTAGTGGCATCCATTATCTGATTCAAGGTAAGTTAACCTTGATGTCCTTTTATTTAAAAAAAATCAATAAAAAATTTACTTTGTTATAAGTGTCTTCTGTACACAAGAAAAGGGAAGGGAAAATATAGCAATGTGGGTTGTATGTACAAAGACAAATCCAGGGACACTGCAAAAGTTTTTTTTGCAAACCAACCAGTGGAGTAAAAACATATGAAGGGAAACACTGCATACCAACACACTTTGCACATGTAAATCTCAATTTTTAACAAGGTGGAAGCATGAAGTGATACCTTAACACTTAAATTAATAAAGATCTAAACTGGTTAATAGTATAAATGTTTTATTCTTTAGCTCCTTGGTGCAAGACCTTACTGGATGTGATTGCAGTCAAGTAAGTCCATGGCTATAGTGCAGCAAAAAATGTCCCCCTAACAAAGGAAATGCTAGAGCAAAGATTAAATTACATGACTCAAGCACCCTGCTGAGATCTGCCAATCAATGGAATTACCAGGTCAAATTACCCTCAGGACTTTGACAGCTAGGGAAGCTAAGTGTTATGGGGGAGGGGAGAAGTAACTGGACTGGAATTCATTGTCTCACAAATTAGTGCTATTTAAACTAAATTAGAAAAAAAGGCAGCAGTAAACAGCACTTTGAGTGTGTTCTGTGGCATTTGCACTGTTTCTGTTTTAAGTAGTCATCTAGCAGCAGGGAATGTTACTTACACTGTTCTATTTTACTCAGTACTTTGTACACATGCAACATCTATGAAATGACAGGAACTTTAGGCAAACGGAGGCCTGCATGATGTAACATTTTTGAGCCAAACAATGATTTCTGGGATACTGGATGGCAACCTGATTTATCCAAGTCACGTTAATATGCCAGCCTCCAGGTGGTCAGAGTCTGGAATTACATATAAAAATATTTAAAATCCTGTAAATAATCCCAGAGTGCTGTTAAAGTGTAGGAAACACCATGCCATGATGTTTTAAACGTGTTTTTTGAGTCTGTGGGTGCGGTACTCCTTTAAGGTGGGTTCTTTCATATCTCTGACTGGGGCTTTTCTCTTTTGCCGTCCCCTGCTCATAGAGCGACTTCTTCCCCTTTTGTTGAAGGTGAAAATTGGGAAAGGGGTAGAAGAGTTAGCTATGGAAGAAGTAGGGGGTAATGATAAGATTTTTCTATGTACAACTGGATCAGTACTTAACTGTGTACAAGTAGTAGATACATCAATAACTTTGGTATTCTCTATCAGGGGACTCGAACCTATACCAATAATTTCAGAATTTTTCAAAGGATGACTTTCAGAATTATCAGTATGTAGATCTAAATTTGAATTATCAGACAATATAACCTTGGCTTTGGTATTATTACCAAGGTTAGAATTCATATGACTACTGTTAGTAGATATATCAGCAACTATAGTAACATCTTGTGTATTAGCAACATCAATAGTATTTAAAACTGATACATTTTTATTACTATGCATAGCATTAAAACCATTATTAGCAACACCATGTTTGGGCCAAGTGAAGACTTGGCTATGCGTAAAATCAATTCTGAAATTATTGGTATAGGTTCGAGTCCTCTGATAGAGAATACCAAAGTTATTGATGTATCTACTACTTGTACACAGTTAAATACTGATCCAGTTGTACGTAGAAAAATCTTTCCATTACCCCCTACTTCTTCCATAGCTAAATCTCCTACTCCTTTCCCAATTTCCACCTTCAACAAAAGGGGAAGAAGTCGCTCTATGAGCAGGGGAAGGCAAAAGAGAAAAGCCCCAGTCAGAGATATGAAAGAAACCACATTAAAGAAAATGTGGGAGAAAGTAACAACTTAGTCTGGAATTTGTCCCATAGGCCTTTAGATCGGTATGAAATGGAAGTTTTGAATAAAGGGCTGTCTTTTATTCCAACTTCAAGTAGTAATATGATAGATACTATTCTTGATGTTAAATTATTTGCACGTAATTTACAGCTTAAAATGATGTTTAATTGTGAACCTTTTAATACACATCAGCAGGAACTTCGTAAACCCAGCCTTTTTTGTACCTAATTTACATCCACTTGTAGATGCTTTTTGTAAGATGGTGGAAGATGATGTTTATTCTTCTTACTTACCTCCATCTCATATTAAGAAAGGCAATTTAACTTCAAAACAGAAGAAGGCCTTAAGTAACCTTAAGAGTGACCATAATATCTCAATTAGACCAGCAGATAAAGGAGGTCCAGTTGTGGTGTTAGATAGGGCAAATTATATTTACCTTATGCAAGAGATGTTAAGTGATAGTACCTTTTATACACCTGTTACCATGCAAGTAGTCCAACAACATGTTAATAGTGCCTATAGGACCTTAGAAGATCTGAAATGTTGTGGTGCAATCACAAATGAGATGTATGAATTTTTGTGGGTAGAATACCCTTTACTACCGACTATTCAGGGACTACCAAAAGTCCACAAGAATCCATTAAACCCACCTATGAGACCTATCGTTGCAGGAAGAGGGTGGGTTACGGAACATATTTCAGTCTATGTTGAAATGTTATTAAGACCAGTGGAAGATATTAATCCTTTGATACTTAGAGACTCTAAACAATTTTTATTGGATCTATATAAAGAAACCAAGGATTTACCAAATAATCTTACATATTTATTGGTTACAATGGACGTTAAGTCCCTATTTACTAACATTCCGAATAGTTTAGGGATAGAATACGTCCAACAATATTTAACACAGAATACAGATTTCCTACCTTCTAAAGTAGATCTAATAGGTCTCCTATTAGAAACCATATTAGAAAATAATATTTTCATTTTTGATGATAGAATATATCTTCATAAAGATGGCGTAGCTATGGGCACTTTCTGTGCCAATAGCTACGCCAACTTAGTGATGGCATGGTGGGAGAAACATAACTTAATACCATCACCATGCTTTGAGAAGTCCATTTTATTCTACAGACGATTTGTAGATGATTTGTTTTATATTTGGACTGGAACTAAACAAGAACTGGATATGTTTTTTAAACAAATGAATTCATTTACCCAATTCTTAAAATTTACTGTAATTTCTTCTTTTTCTAGTATAGCTTTTTTAGACGTCTATATAGAACGTCTTAGTAGTGGATATCTCAATAGAGGAGTTCATAGGAAATCATGTTTTAAAAACTCATTGTTACATAGAGAGAGTATGCACCCTAAGCATATTTTTAATAATATTATTAAGGGTCAAGCAATTTGGGCCTCCAGATTAAACCCTATACAATCTAATTTTAAATCAGAATTAATAAGTTTACAAGATAGGGTAACATCAAGGAATCATAAAGCAGAAGAAATTAACATGTGCTTCCAATGTACTGAGAATTTGAGAAAGAATAGAGCATGTCCCTACTTTTTTGATCAAGGAATGGAAATCTATAACACTGCCATTAATAGGACATCAGCAAATGCATCATTACAAAAAATGTCATTGCATTATACAAATTATTTTTATCAAATTAGTAATATACTAAGTAAACATTGGAATGTCCTCACAGTTGACCCTAACGTTAAGAAAATAGTAGGTGACAAACCACAATTTGTCTTTAAAAATAAAAAGAATCTACATAGACTTTTATGTTATAATTATACAAGACAACATAGTATTGATAAAGTTTTTCTTGGTACTGTCCCTTGCCATAGTTGTAATTATTGTTCATATATAGTTTCTTCCAACATGTTTATACACCCAAATACGTTCAGAATGTTTACATTTAACATCAATGCTAATTGCAATTCTGAACACGTTGTATATCTAGCTCTCTGTTCTTCCTGTCCCTCCTTCTATGTAGGCAAAACTGACCGAAGGCTTAGGGACAGGATTCAAGAGCATTTTTATCAGATCCGTGTTCAATCAACAGTTAATGCCCTTTCTAAACATGTATTAGAAATGGATGTCACACACACACTTTTCATTTTATGGTTATTCATGTTAACACCACTACTCTTAGAGGAGGAAATATTATGAACTACACAAAAAGCACTGAAGTTAATTGGATTATCAGATTGCAAGCCCATATTCCACCAGGGCTAAATGACAAAGTATCCTTAAAACCAGCACGTAGAAATAGGAGATTTCACTACAAATGATTTTTCGTTTTAATTTATACATCATTTAGATACATCTGTTACTAAAAAGTATATAATTTTTAACATAATTATGTTTTATATGTATTTAAAACTGAATATAGTATTATTTATTATGCATTTGATTTTTATTTTTTATTTCTTTCTATTGCTTTAAAGTCACTGTGACTTTTTAATTGACTATGATGTCATCTCTAATGAAGCTGTGAATTTGTATATAAGGAGCTTTACATTTGATGTGCTTGTTATGGTTTGACAAAGCTATTTTAGCAAAAGCGCTCACCTGTTTGCAAATGAACCTGTTTTTACCAAAAGGAATTCTAAGAAAACTGTTTTATCGTTTTTGGATATCTATTTGGTCTGAAAAGATATTTGTGACTAATTTTTAGTCTTTTGCTATATTTGTGGTCTGAATAGACTATTAACTGCTCATTTGAATACCCATTTCTGTGTTAATCTACTTGGCTTGAAGAAGTTTGGATATTACAGCTCGACGCCCGTTCTGAGCATTGGTTACATGTTCTATGACTTTTATCTTTTGTTATTTGCTCAGAATTGCATTTTCTTTTGTGGTAATATTGATTACTTCGTTCAGTTTTGAAATACTGCCATAATTTAAATGTTAGTTACAAACTGACATCTGTAAACCTATGTGGACGTAGGTAGAAAGATATTCAGTGACTGTTGAGAGTGATGGACCATCCCTTCCCTTATACCCAACCATAGCAGCACTTAAGGGGTACGTAGCATTTGTAAATCGGGTCTCACAATACGGAATCGGGTAACAGGATCATCTTTTTTCTGATTCTGGAGTATAATCATGGCACTCTGAACAGTACAATATTGTAATAATTTGTAATGCATAAGACTCCATGTTTATCTATGTGACATCCATGCACTGTCCCAGCAATCAAGGAACCTCAATCCTCACAACTAGCACCAGTGAGGGTTGTGCACATTGGGGGGGATAACAAGTACACACACAGTAAGGTACAATTTCCCTTAAGAGCACGCAGATCACAGTCAGTCTGGGACTGGTTTCTCTCTTTATCTCCAGATCCCCAATAAGACTCCCCACTGGCACAGCTATAGAGTACAGATTTCAGCCTAGTGGTCAAGCCAAAACGTCCAGCACCCTCTCTGTCCAACCAGTGCTTCATGTCCCTGCCCAAGTAGCTGACACACACACACACACACACACACACACACATTTGGAGTTATGAGTTATATACAAACATATGGATACTCCCGAGGAAGGCTGGCACTGGTTCTCCAGCTATGCCCCCTTCTCTCCAGACTATAAGGTAGAAATCACTGCCACCAACCACTATTATCAGCCATTATAAGGCCTTTCCCAAAGGGTGACCAATTTCACTGTGCAATATTACTATTATCAAAATAGTAAGTGTGCCAAACAGCAAGACTATTGGAGTGCCTTGGACAGTGACACCAAATACATGCAATGTACTCTCAGAGCTTAAATTATTTCTACACAAAACAGCCACAATTGAAAGGTTTAAAAAATATTTAATAATAAATAATAAAAACACAAGACAAATCTCATTAATTCAACACAGTGCTAATCAAGAGTTCAGAGATCACAGGAAACTTTTAAAACAATATTGTAGGATAGTCTGACTTAAATATAGAAAACATCTAGGCTAATCTGGCTATATTTCTATCTAACTCTAAGAGGAATCATGATTCTAAATAATACATACAGAGCAAAGCAAGTGCCTGGTGAGTTGTTGTTAGCTGTAGACAAAATCCAAAATGCTCAAATATTTCTCTCTGAGATAATTGATATACACATTACTGCTGAGTTATTTCACATCACATCATTTTTGACACCTCTGCTGAAGTTTCCCAGGCTCATAGAACTCAAAATGTAACATTTATTTGTAATCTTGCACCTCCCAGGAAACCACAACAATAAAGGATACTTTACATATAAAACCTAGTAATTAACTCTTGTCCTAAGACAATAGAAATTATTTCTTAGTCCACACATCCTGTCTCTGAGCTTGAGATCAAACAGTCACAAAATGCTTCACTTATCAGCTTTTTTTCCAGCAGAGTGCACTGTGGTTACATTTTTGAAGCTCAAAACATATAACACAGTTTTCTTACATTTAGTTTTCTTACATTTGTAAAAACACACCTGTGGATTATATTAATATTTACAATGACATAGAATTATTTACAAAATTCTATCTAGCTAGGCTGGCAGCCTTCACAATGTACTTCTGTAAATTTCTAACATACAGTATTTTGCTAGAGTATACTCTCAAAAGAAAAGTAGACCTTTATCCAGAAAAGGTCCTAGTCCTTTTAGGCTTAAGAGTGGTTGGTATTTTAGTACCAGTAAAATAGACAGGTCTGGTATTTCCAACCAAAAATGCTCAGTAGAGGTATGAAATGCACCAGAGAGAGGTATCTCTCTGCCTTATCAGTCAGCCAGAGTCCTAATGAATCCCCAAGAAATATATAGTAGACACTACAAATAACTGGTAGACCTAAGTTCATTTCTCAGTCCTTTATTATTTCATCCAAGTGCTACTTATTGTTACAGAAGATTACAGGGTTAAGTCACTGTTTTTATTATATATATATTAGAAAATGAACTTACTCCACATAAGTACCCTGGTTGGAGAGTGAGCATTCTCCAGGGTATTAATGTACAAGTAATGCCCAGGGAAAAATGAGTCTGCCACTTCATGGCAGCTTATCAAGTCACCATGGAGCTCAGACTGAGGAAAACAAAACGGCTGCCATTATTTTACACTCACTAAGCAGTGCTTCTGCTGTTTGGACAGTGTAAAATGTCAAAAAAGAAGAAAAAAAAGAAAAGGTGTGTGTGTGTGTGTGTGTGTGTGTGTGTGTGTGCGTGCGTGTGTGCGTGCATGTGCGTGTGCGTGTGTGTGCATGTATGTGGGTGTGTGTGTGTGTGTGTGTGTGTGTGTGTGTGTGTGTGTGTGTGTGTGTGTGTGTGTGTGTGTGAACATATGCATGCATGTCAGTGAAAGTGAGAGCGAGCCGTTATTTTACACTCACTAAGCAGCACTTTTGCTGTTTAGCAAGTGTAAAAGAAAAAAGAAAAAAAAAAAAGAAATTAAAGCATGTGTGAGAGACTGTATGCATGTATGAGAGTAAGAGAGAGAGAGATCGAGTGAGTGTGTGTGTGTTTCTGTCTGTATGCATGAGTGACTGCATGCATGAAAGCAAAGAGACTATGTGTGTGTTTATGTGTGTGAGAGAGGGATCTGGAGGGTGAGAGAGAAAGCGAGAATGATGTGTGAGTGAATGCATGTTTGTAAGCAGAGGAGACTGCGTGTGAGGGAGATTGAGAGAGAGTGAGACTGAATCTGTGTATGAAAGCAACTGAAGACTGTGAGAGACTGAGAAAGAGTGTGAGATGGATCTTGTGTGAGTGAATGTGTGCATGAAAGCAGGCAGAGATTTTGTGTGTGTGTGTGTGTGTGTGTGTGTGTGTGTGTGTGTGTGTGTGTGTGTGTGTGTGTGTATTTTTTTATAGGTTCTAAATGTAGAAACCCACCGAAATTACTCCTAAACCAAGTCACTGGCTGCTTTTTTTTGTTGTTTTTTTTGTTTGTTAATAATATGTTATGTGCTAAAGCTTTAAACTGTTCTCATGACTTTACTGTAGCATATGTAAGAGAATTAGTTATTAGCACAGTTAGATGGCATGCTATCAGTCTGCTTTCCTAACCTGCAAACGTCTTTACTTGTAATTCTTATATGTAGCTCTTACACCATACTTACTTATGTGAGAGAGACAGAGAATGATCTCTGCCAGGCCAGCTCTTAATGAATGGACTCTCTGTAAAATTGTTGTTTTACTTACTTATATATATGTTTTTAAGTACTGTTTTATTTTTTTAATATATTTTGGATGCCAAATGCTTTCTCCAACACCATTAACATATACTACACCAAGTATGAAACATTAGGCGGAGGAGCTATTTTACATCAAAAATATATTAAAAAAATAAAATAGAACTTAAAAAAATAGATAACTAAGTCAAACACAACAATTTTACAGATAGCCCATTCTCTAAGTGCAATAATGCCCTCCAGGGTGTGTGTTAATGTGTAATTGATGCCCTTCAAGGGGTGTAGAGGCCCTCCGCCTGTAGGTCGGGCCGCACAACACCCCTGGGCAGGCATTACTTACACATTAATACACACCCTGGAGGGCATTATTGCTTGCATAAATGGGAGTGGCTAGGGCCTGTAGCCAATCATCATGTGTAGGTGTGTAAGAGTGGGTGAATCCTTTATTTAAATTTGTGCTGAAAGGTGAACTGAGTCCTCGCACTTCCATTGGTTTATCAGAGACAAAAGATAAACCACCAATCAGAATTGTTACAATTCCATCTATAGTTTAAATAATTAAAAAAAAAAACACCAATCAGACTTGTTACAATTCCAGCTATAGTTTAAATAACAGTACTTAAATAACATACAGTATTTTGAAAAATATGAAAGCCAGATGTAATATCAGTAACATATTTTCAGACAGAGTTTAAGTTTTAGATGACAACAAACAATTTTGACATATTTACAAAATTATGAAAAAATGCCTATTTGAATAATTAATATAAAGTATAATAAGTGTCTCTAAATTGTGTAAGATGAAGTGAGGGAGTATGGAACAGTTTTTTTAAGGTATCCTCCAGTGTTATAATTAACACTGTACAATTATTTCCTCTAAATTACTTGGTTTTGACAATAATAATATTAGCAGTGAAGTATAGTATAGCTTCTTAATGACTAAAAGACATCTAGTAACATCTTCAATGAAATGAAAAGCATATTTCACATAATGCTCTACTATAATATGTAATCAGCATGCTATGTAAAAATGAATGCAAATATGACTGTTAGAAAATATGAACAAACAAGGCTCACCTCTGAATTCTATTGGGATAAAGACCTCAAAATGACTTGGGCAACCTGTGCTTTATTCTTTTATTTTTATTTTGTTAACCTAGGTATAGCACTAATGCACACAAACCTTTTTCAGCCAAAGCTTGGTAACACTGTCTGGTTAACTGACTCGCTTAGATTTACAGGGTTAGATAAATGGAGACTACAGGAATCAAACGCTGGACTACTGGAAGGAGGTAACAGACTTAGTGATATGGGCATGGGAGAATGAAAGTGAAAAGCCAGTGACCAGGGGTTCAGTGGTTTCAGTGAACTGGTGAACACATGGAAGTAGAGATTTTTATGGCACCAAACTAGCCAGGATCAGGACATGAGCCTGACAATGCTAACCTGGCAATGGCATCCCTCATACCTTGTGGCTGCAAGCATGTACAAGCAACAAAAAGGTGTAGGATGGCATGTAGTGATGGGAGAGCTCACGACAACCACCAGCTCTGGGGCTAGGACCCTAACAGAAATGTCAGAATTTCAGGGATACAGCCAAGGGTACACAACACCTGCATGAATGCCTGGATGCCAGCACCTCCATTTGAATTTTATCCCTACACTGGGGATACCTAGTACTGACCTCAGTGCACAATGGGGGCAGCTTGACAGTCAGCAGGCATAGAGCAAAATAATTAAAAAAATATATGAGCAATAAGTTATAAATGAAGGTTCATGTCTCTGTCTCAGTGCTTCCAAAGAAATCTTGTCTTATTTTGTTTACCTATTATTAATTGGCAAATAATTGTGTTGTAGAAGCTAGCTTCAAACAATTTCATGGCAGGGTAAGCAGCTAAGGATGTAAAATAGAATTATACAAGAAAGTTCCAGAAGGCAATAGTGAGATTTGAAATTCATACAAAAGAATGAAGGCTAGGAGAAAGAAGAATGCATGAAAACATGAATGTAACTAAGGGGAAAAAAACTACTGCCAACAAAAAGCTTTCTGTTTAATGTTGATGTTCCTTCGTATAGGAAAGCCTCCATCAAACAATGATCCATTCTGCTTTATTCCCACTTCCGTCTTTGTTACTCTTATTTCAGGAATGCAGTAATTCCTGACTGAAATGATGACTTTCAGCACAATACATTTCATTTGTAACCCTTCTATCTGTATACTAACATCAATGCAGTCTATATTAAAATTATAATTCAGGTCGCCTGGCACAGAATGGAATTTTTATCAGAAAACCTTCAGAAATCCTTTCTCAGCATTCTACCCTTCAGTCTACTGTAACAATTCCTTCATGTATAAAATACTTCTTTAAAGGGAAAATGCATTTCCTGCGTGCATTCTCATCATTTTTCTGCAGGCCTTCTGACATATTTTTACAGCATTAATGGTTTCCCAGAGCAACAGTTTAACATCAATGACCTTGAAAATATAAAACTTAAAAGGGGCAGCAAGAAGCAGTTCTGTCACATGTTCCCAGGAATTAATTTAGCTTGTCGAGTAACTCATTGTGAATGAACATTCCACAACATTCAATGAGGGCACATAGGACACGTAGCCTAAATGAATAAAGGAATAGCACTTTGAACAAGTCATTTAAAAAGATGTAAAATCTGCAGATATGTTGCCAGTATTATATTACATTTCCTTTTTGTTTTTCTTTCAGTAGCAGTTTTACCACAAATATGCTGACTTTCACTGTTTCAAAAGACAGAGAAAATACTACAAAACAGCAAATTACTTTTCAGCAAAGTGTCTCAGATGCTTTGAGGGCTCACTCTGGAGTTATCTGTGACATGAAGTGGCTAACACTGATAAGCAGATTATGTATTTTTATGCATTTTTTTCAAAGTACATTTGATGGACCTGATAATACATTTCTGTCTTGGTGAAATACACAGCAGAAGTGCGATGAGTGCTAAATAGACTTAAAATAAACCAACAAAGAAATAAAATAATTTTACTTAAAAACATCAGCAATTACTTTTCAGAAAAATGCATTCCTTTATTGATTCCATGATTTATCCAGTTTAAGATTGCAAAGGAGCCAGTGCCTATCTCGGTGTATATCCACACACACACACACACACACACACACACACACACACACACACACACACACACACACACACACATGGATGCACATAAACACAATCCCACATGAGCCATTTAAAGCATTTTCAATTTACCTACATCATGTATTTTTAGATTATGAGAGGAAAATGGGGCATCCAGTAAAAAGCCTAAGCAAACACAATGACAGCATGCTGACTGTTCACAAAAGGCCATAATGACAACTAAAATTGAAAACCAATCATTTTTAGGCAATAAAGCTAACCTTTGAACTATTGTGCCACAGATTACTATTTTTTTCCTCATTTTCCCACCGCTAACCATTAACTGTTCTTAAATTCTACCTGTCCTTCTCTACCAGGTCTACCAAATTTGAATTACTCACACTTGCACTAAATCTGAATCATGTTTGAGTAAATCTAGGATTGCTCTGGCAGCATTATACTATTAGTTAGGATGTATTTTCTCCTAAGGCCTAATCCTACTTCCTGTGAACACTCATACTATCCAAGGGGGATGGTCTGCAGTAGACTTCGAGGTGCAACATCCTCGCCCCAGTGTTGGACTCAGCAAAGCCCTTTATGCCTAAACAATGCAGTCTAAACAGCCCTTGTCTCCACCTGGACACAATTGTGATGGTGTATTTGGGAATTTATACCATCTTCTATAGGATGGGCACACACAAGCCAATAATCAAATGTGGGTCACCTAGACTGTAGTCCCCCTATGCTACTAGAATATGTTCAATGATTTTCTTAATTTTTAATTTGTTTACTAAGTTTCACTTAAGTACAGAAGTTTAGGTAATTTATAATATGGTCTAAATACAGTCTTCAGAAAATTATTGTTACAATTATCAATGTAATCTTAATAAACTAAGTAACCAACACCTAAGAGAGTTATACACAGTCTCCACAAGGTATATCTATCATTATCATCAGGCTCCATAATATAATTACAACTTGTTTCAATATATTTAACTAATCATCATGTTAAATTGCCTTTTCTTTTAATCTGTATAATAATGATACCAATTTATTCCAATATTTCTAATTAATTTATGCCCCTTTCACTGACATAGCAATAGTGCGTATTTCCTTTTCATGTACAATAGGGGTTATATGAGGTAAGATATAGCTCTACATTTTATTTATTTTTTCCTTACAACAGCTAACAGACACTGAAGAAAAGGTAATTGAACTTTATTAATATGTACTGAAGATGAAATGTTAAACAACATCAAATATTTTGCTACCTTATACTTACCAAAGAATAGTGCTTGGGCATGTGACTAAAACTTAGATCAAAACTCTTTTAATGATTCACAGTTATAAAATAACATGTTGCCAATATTTTTAAATTTTGTAGTGCACAGATCTCAGTGATTACAGTCCAACATTCAGAAAAAGACAAATCAATTAAGCACTACTACAGCACATGACCTGATGTTAAATGTTAAGCACCCACTGCTTAACGTAAAAAGGTCATGTCTCATACTAGCAGTCAAACCTGCCAGTACTGTCCAGCAAAGACAGTGGCAAATAAAAAAAGCAGACTTTGTTTATATCTGCTGTTTGTACTGATAATTTGTTTTTCATTTCCTGATAAAAACTTAGAATGGAGTTGAATAATAATGTGTGTGTTCACCTGCATCTTCTGTAGAAGTCTGAAACTCAAATGTATGTAATTTTTTCTGGTTTCCTCTCACGTTACAAAGACATGCATCTGGAGCCTTTCTCCCCGGGCCTCCACTGAAAATTGGCTTCATTCCAAGTCAGACTTTCCCGGTTAACAAATGTTAAATAAATAAAAATAAAATAATTATTTAGTAACTTCACACCTCAGAGACTTTTTCAAAAACCAAAGATGTTATGAGGAACAGACCAAACATATAAGGCAAAAATGTGGATAATCTGTGAAAATCTGGACAGCTGAAAGGCATTGTAAGGTGAGTGCAAACACAAGAGACTGCATTACACTGTCTTTTTGACATTGCTTGCTAAGTGCTTTATGGCTTTGAAAGCCAGCAAAACACTTGCACTTCTTTTTCTCCATAACTTGTAGTACATGGAGCAGATAGATCTAGCTCTACAAAGAACTGTGATAAGCTCTCCAATCATAACCTTTAATTATGTGCTCTTATGAGGTGAATTCCTTGGCATCCATGTCTTGAACACAAACATCGGTGAGAGAATCATAATCTTCTATATTATATATCCAAAATCATACACTATATAATTGACTAACTTTCCTTATCCTGCAAGTGGTATAAAAGATTCAATTTAAGAATTTCCAAGTGCACATTTTCCAGTCTAAAGATGATATGGTGCATAGAGTGCCAAGATTATGCTGAGAAATTAGGAAAAAAGTTAAACTTCTTAAACAAATCCCTAGCACAAGACATGCCGCAGGATTCAATAAAGTCCATGTAGGCTCCGTGTGGAGCCTACATGGAATGTATATGTACATGGCCATGATCTTCCCTTGGCAGCGAACCATGCATGTTAATGGTGTGGTGCACCTGAGTGAGGTTTCACACTGTGAAACCTCACAGAACAACATGGATAATGAATCTGTGTAACACCAATGGCACACCCACATACCTGTCAACCCACTGTGTATGCAATTATATCACTAGTTTTGATTTCTTATTTATTTATTTTTTTTATGTGTATGTTTGTGTGATAGACCACGTTATCCAGTTATGCTTAGCTCTGTGCACCCATACATTAGATATGCGCCAGACATAAAAAATAGAAATCAGATGCTTTCAATTGTTTTAGCTGCATGATGCTGGGTACCATGCACCAAAGCTGCACTATGCTTACAGTAGCACCTTCACATTATATGTGAAAATAGATGATTTCCCTTTACTCCTCTTGTGGCATGATAGGTTGAGTAATGATTTATAGTGTAGTAGGTCCTGGGCAGTAATACCTTTTATATATACTGTATGAAAACAGTGTTAGGTCACTGAAACATGTATTCACTTTAAATTCAATTATTGCTATATTTAGAAAGGCTGAGCAATGCTAAGCATCGCTTAAACATGGGTAATAATATTCCCATGATTGCACATTGCTAAGCATCGCTTAAATAAGGGTTTTCCATGTTTGTGTGATGCTAAGCAATGCAGCATGTTTTTAAAAGTTTCAGTATGAAGCGCAATGGTGGAATTCATCTCATTTAATGGGTAATTGGCAGGAATTGCTCAGTTTTCTTTGGACCCTAATCTTGTTTGTGGGTGTGGTGGTCACGGGAGAAGGAGTGTGCTTTTGGCCATAGTGTTGGGGTGTTCAGGAGTCTAGGATTTTTATTGGACTCCTGGTACAGCACCATGGACCCCAGCTGCTGCAAGAGAACTACAGTGGCTCAGAATTCAAGTCTGAAGCCTGGGATAGTTTGGCCAATGACCTGACCATTGCGACTGGTATCCCCTGCACTGGGGGGGCAGTGTGGCCACCATTTTGATGACCTGTGATGAAGGAAGAGGGATACTTTGGATCAGTAGCTCCAAGAGGCACAGGTGCGGTACACCCCACAGATATGCAAGTATGTTTCTAGTAATTTATAAATAGCCAATCTGAATCGGTACAAAACTGGCATTTATAATGATTTCCCTCTCTTACCACAGCCACTGAAGAGAGGGCTTACAATGTGCGGTCCCATGCAAGACATTTAGCCAGCCCGTGGTATGTAAGAAAATCAATAAAATACTAAATGAAAGAATACACTAATAATAAAATAAAAATGTACAGATATTGCAGCAACAGTCATGTATGACATACTTGAGATATCATAGACTTTCATTATTGTAACAGTACATATCTGAAATGTAAAAGCAAGTAAAAGCAAGTAAGCATGCAGTACTGTGTAGCATTGCTTTCAATCATTAGTTAATGTTGCTGTATACCCAGATTAAGAGTCAATGTTGTGGTCTGCTTGTTGACAGAAATATGTTATAGATTGCAGTCAATAACTGATTAGAGTAAACAGGTATGTTAACAGAAGTCTTAGGCAGCTATACATAAATGCAAGATTTGAATCAACATGAATCAATAAAGTGTAAAAGGAGACAGTACTGTGATAATGTATTTCAAATAAAATGTTCAGTGTCACGAAAGGAGATACTGCCAGCCCAGCTATCTGGAATTTTGTAAATAATTATGTCATTTGTGACTATCAACATGATTCATATGCTTGTGTTACAAAAGTATTAGAACTGTATGTTATGTGTATATCAAACAGCTGGTACAGATGTGTGTGTTGAAAAGGGTTATAAAGTGCTGAGCTTTAAAAATGTATCCACAGTGTACCCTACTGGAACAGAACAGAAATGCACATACATTATTGTAACTGTTTAGATGTATATATTTTAACAATGGGAATGGGAACACAGGAGGTTAATTTCAGAAAAATAGCTAAAAATGTTAATTACATTATGACTATGTAATAAAAGGATGTTATCTTTCAATAAGTGATGCAGCAAGTTGTAGAGGTTATCTGCATTGTGTTGGAAGTGTTTTATTGTTTTATGACTTCCAGGATTTGCCTTATATCTAAGAAGAGCCTTTGTGTATGTATTTTCACAGGAAGATGCTAAATGCTACCAGCTGCATCAATGGTTGTTTTTTACCTGGGATAGAGTCAGATGACAAGAAGTGATGTAATCCTGCAAGCTACTCCAGCAGTAATATTTAGGATATTAATTTAAGAACTTTCTAAGAGAGACTGAGTATTCTGTATTTTTCTTTGACCTGACAACATCAACTAGAAGACCCACTCACCACATATGTCTTGTTTGCTCTATAAGTAAGTTAACTAGGGTGTAGTTATTCTCTTAGATTCAGTCAGGAATATAGTGAAGTAATAGTTTCAATGTTTTTTTTTCATTTATTTGAGACTGTCCTGCAATGTTGTTTTAAAGATTTCCTGTGATTTTGAACTCTGATGTTACTGTGATCACATACTGAGTATTTTCTTGTTCTTTTATTATTTATTATTTAATATATTTAAACCTTTCATTGTGGCTGATATTTATGAGACATATTTAAGTTTTGGGAGTACTTGCATATTTGTTTGGTGACACTTTGGGCCACTCATAATAGCCTTGCTCTTGATCAAACTACCATTTGTATTGATAGAAATATTACATAGTAAGATTTGACACCCTTTTTACGGGCCTTAAAGGAGCTGATAAGGGCGTGGCTGGTGGCAGTGATAACTACATTATAGTCTGGGTAGAAGGGGACATGGCTAGTAAATCTGTGCCAACCTTTCCCAGGTATGTTAGTGTGTGTGTGTGTGTGTGTGTGTGTGTGTGTGTGTGTGTGTGTGTGTGTGTGTGTATAACCCAAACCTCAAAGTGTGTGTATGTGTCACCTACTTGGACAGGGACATGAAGCACTGGTTGGACAGAGATGGTGCTGCAGGTCTTGACTTGGCCATTCAGCTGAGATCTCAACCCTATAGCTGGGCCAGTGGGGAGTCTTATTGGGGATATGGAGAAAGAGGGAGAAACCAGCCCTAGACAGACTATGGTCTCTGTGTGCTCTTAAGGGAAATTGCACTTGATGCAGAAAGCTGCATCTGGAAATAGTGTGTATGTGTGTACCTGTCATCCTCCCGATATATGTTCTCCACTGTTGCCAGTGGTGAGGATTGAGGTTCCTTGATTTCTGGGCCAGTGGTGGGGCCTCAATTTCAGTATTACTGTAATCACTGTTCGTGGGTTCTAATCTCCCACTAGCCAACTGAAAAATTGTGCTGTTTTCAATACTATTTTAACATTTCATCAAAAAACATAACCGTGCTTGCATGTGAAGTGCACACCCATAGACCTGTGCCTTCAATGTCCAGCTGTCAAGTGTAATCAGTGTACATGGACATACCTCTCAAATGCCATGATTTTTGCAGAATGCACTGAATATTGCCCCATATGTGTGGTCTGTTTGGTATATAATCTTGTTTCACTAGCCAGTCTCTGTCAAAGTGGTGAGGATCAATGTCAGAAAAAAATGACAGATCTTTGAATTGCAGATATTAGACATCTATGAAAATGGATTTTAATGCCAAATCTGTTATCCAAACACCTTGCTACTATTGTAAGAGCCTACTATGTAAGAATGTTCCCTATTGTTGTGCCTTTTTCCTACCATTATAGATGGCTTGGACCAGAATGCTTTGTGCTAAGAGGTTGAGAGGTATGTACGTGGAACATCATATATCCAATATAAGCAATGCTGAGTGATTGCTAGATGCAATATGATCTGAACTATACAGTACATGTGTAAGGAACAGGGTAGTATTTCAAATAATAAGAGTCATAGCAGTTAGTAGTATTACAAGTAAAATCTAACAGTTATAAAAGTACTTCTAGTATGTTTTGTTATAGTATTTACATTATTTATTGTTGTGTTCCCCATTATATTATTTTTCAATTTTTCCCATTATTCATTATTATTATTTTCTTTTATCTTATTCATTACATTTGTTTGGGTTATTGTTTTATTTCCTTTATGTTTCTATTTTGTTTACCACTGTACAACAGGGTTGGCCAGTTCCTGGTGATCCATTTGCCTTGGCTCCCCCGGCTGAGGCACCGGAGCTCAGAATATCTGAACAGCAACCTGGTGGCACCCCCCAATCCTTCTGCACTGCCTGCACCTTCAAGTAGTCCTGCTCCCCAGGTCAGGAGTGTGACCCCCTCTGGGAGTGGAGGCAGAGGGGATGCCTATGTCACTTGTGCACAACTGCCAGGCATGGTGCGTAGGCTTGTGCATCAGACTCTGGGCATAAACCTAAACTGGATGAAGATCATGCCTTCCATCCTGTTGTGGCAGGTTGGTCACAGGCACCATATCAGCCACTGTGTCCAAAGGAGCAATGAAAGTGCAGTGCTGACTGTCCCATGGATGAGGACTTCAGTCACACTGTTATCATGTCTGACATCTATGGGACCTGGATCCCCCACCCCCTCCTCAACCAAGGTATTCACCCCACTCTTGGGTCCTTCACCAACCCTGTGTGCTGTTTTGTATATCTTGTCTGTCTGCCAATGCTTCCTTACCTTCCCAAGTGCACATTTGTTGTTGCTGAGAAATGAATAGTTATGGTTCTTTCCTACACCCTTCCTGCACATTCCTACCTATCTTTCACTGTGTGTTTCCCCCTGCTTGCACCCCATTTCATGACTTTCCTATCTCCCCAATTTTCTTTTCTTTAAAGAAATATTGCATAATGCTACACTTTGCGCAGCCTCGCTAAGCTAAGCTAAATGGCAGTGTATTATTACATGTATGTGAAAGCATAATAAGCATGTTTAAAAAGTTCACCTACTACCTAATTTGAACCCAGTACCATCTGACTTGAACAACAGTGCAACCATCAAGCCACACAGCCAGTTAATTAGTACATGTGTTGTAAGCAAAATATGGTAACTGTCATTTCCTAGTCATTAAGCATGTTTGCACAATGCTGCACTTCACTCTGCAATGCACGGCAAGTCTGCTAAAACATTAATGCAATAATAGGAATTTAAATGGGAATCTGGTAGAGAAATATGTCACTATTAAAGCATTAAAATTGTAATAGATGTAAGTGAGGTATGCAACAGTGGTTCTGTGTGCAATTATCTGTACAACATGTAAAAACACACCTGCTATATCACTGACTCTGTAGCTCAATCTGTGAAATGCTTTGAAAACATTTACTATTTAGTTTACATGGTCCCGAGTTCAAATACAGCTCTGTCTAGCATCTAAAATACATGTATGTGTACATCGGCATTATAAATTGTGATATGTATGACTGTGTCATCATCTATTTATCCAGTCAGTGCAGTACATGTGGAATGTCTGCTACTAAATAATGGAGGTCAAACGCCTACAGATAGGAACACATTTTAAATATTGCTATTGCTACCCGAGAAAGTGCCTAGAATATCAGGATATGCATTAGCATGAATTCCCAGAGGAATCTGAAGTATGTAACTCAAATCTGGCCCAGTAATTGCAGGTTGCAGCCCTCAGAGATTTGCCAGTGATATTCCAGACAGCCACAAGTGCAAAAGTAACAGGCATATATGGAAGCTGTGCTAGAAACAAGGGTTGCTAGCACAAATGTTATAGATCACTACCATGACATTACACTAAGCACAATAAAAACTCCTAAAACTGACACAACACCCCCCCGATGTCATCCACATCCAGTGGGAATATAAACACCATATAGGAGCCTACACTAAGTGGACATCTGTACATGGTTGCTCCCTTTAGTGATTCAAAACATCCATGGCATTTAGAGATTAAAAGAACAGGTTCACATAGGGTAAATGCTCCCAGTAAGCAGCAATAAATAATAACACCAACAACGAAAATAACTAGGAGCAAAACACAGGAAGGTCGAGTCACTTCAATCCAGACTTGCATAAATCCAAAGATGTGTAAAAACCAATCGGTCTCAGTCCACAATATCCCAATAAAAGATATTTATTTATGTGCACATACAATAGTTGGTTAGCGCTTTCGCTTACAGCTTCATCAGACCAACCATAACTCTCATTAAGATGTTTAAATACAATAGATGGCAGGAAATAGCCATAGACATCAGGCATTTAAAGGCATATTCCAACATATAATAAATGTGTTATTTAAAACCCATTAAGACATGACATACTCTTATACAAAAACCATCCCATAAAAACAAGTATGCAATATCTTAAAACATACGTATATAAACATATATTAAAAAACATATATTAAAAAACATAGATTAAAACGTATATAGCAAGACATTGGGCATCCTAAGAACTAAATTAAAATAGACATCATAAACAACATACTATTGCCCTCCAAAGGAGCAATAGGGGTGCCCCTAAAACCTGACATGTTAATATAAAAAACAAGACGAATATATGGGGACAAAAGTCTGCAAAAACAGCCATCAAAAGAGTAGCCAGGTCTCTTATCATCAGCTAACCTAATGTTAACTCTATAGAGACAAACATCTATGTGGGCGCTCTTACACAACAAAAATATATACGTAAGGATGTGTCCTGTAACTAAACACGGAGATAAACTCCATAGCAAAATAGCTAGGTTCCCAATTGTATTAGTCTAACTATAGCCCATATAACTACTAAAAATACAATGTAGAAACCACACAATGGGACTCTAAATATCATATTTTCAATCTCCTCATTTTTAAAAATGGTTTTATCGGTACTTTACCATTCAAACCAGGTGGAACATCAGCCCTAAACTTAATAATCCAGCTACTTTCCTTGGATTCCATCAGGTTGCAAATATCTCCACCTCTCTGTGTATCATATAACCTCTCTAATATCCTAAACCTGAAGCTGTGTGTTGAATCTGTCTCAGCCACATGCTTGGCCAATGCATTATGTGGACTGCTTTTCCTGATGTGATATATATGTTCCCGCATTCTATCCCTGAGACACCTGTTGGTTTTCCCAACGTAGAATGCGGTACATATAACACACGTGGCTAAGTATACCACATTGGTTGACATACAGTCACCTCTAGTTCTTGCTCTAAAACTACCATAACCATTGGGATGGACAAAAATCGCACTGGGTTCAATGTAAGAACAAAAATTACAGTGGCCACACGAAGATGTATGATAACTCATATCTTGACCTACATTCTTCAAAGGCTTAGGGTAGCATAACAACTTCTTCAAACTCATCTTATTCCTATATATAAACCTAGGTCTCTCACCAACTATTCGTTTCACCTCAGGATCAACAGATAAAACGTGCCAGTGTGCACTAATAATATCCTTAATGGCCCCTATATCTTTAGTATAAAAAATCGAGCATGCTGCTTTGCTCAATGTATCCTTCTCGGTGGTATTAACACTGGTGTCACATCCGGACCTATCTGAGAAGTATGGGGCCGCTCTACCATTCCTAAGACCTTCTACATTGTTGAACCCCAATGTTAAATCACCTTCAGTATAGCCACGTTCTCTAAACCTCTCAGATAGATCCTCAACCTCATGTTTGAAGCAGGAATCACTTGGAGTATACCTGGAGGCTCGCATAGCTTGGCCTCGCACTATATTCTTGTAAACATAACCAGGATGCATACTGGTTCGATGGAGTAGGGTGTTCCTATGACAGGATTGACTCCAACACCACCTCCAGGAAGGTCATATATAAATCAATGTCAGTTGAAGTGTAGTTGGACACCCTCCTCAAATAACTATTCACCATTTCTATCCCTGCTAAGTAGTGGTGTTGGAGTCCAATGTTTTCTGCTACAGTGATAGGTTGTTCCTTCAAAGGGATGGCATAGCTATGGGCACTTCTTGTGCCAATAGCTACGCCAACCTTGTAATAGCTGAATGGGAGGTCAGGGAAATGTTTCGAAATGACTTATACAGCAGACATGTCTGTTTTTACCGGCGGTTTGTAGATGATTTATTTTTTCTCTGGAATGGATCCATCTTGCAGTTAGACAGGTTTGTTAGGGAGTTGAATGAGACCACAGATTTTTTGACTTTTACTATGGAGTTATCCATGAGTAGGATTTCCTTTTTGGATGTTTTTGTAGAGAAGTTAGAGGGTGGTATTATCAATACAGGTTTATTTAGGAAATCCTGTCATAGGAACACCCTACTCCATCGAACCAGTATGCATCCTGGTTATGTTTACAAGAATATAGTGCGAGGCCAAGCTATGCAAGCCTCCAGGTATACTCCAAGTGATTCCTGCTTCAAACATGAGGTTGAGGATCTATCTGAGAGGTTTAGAGAACGTGGCTATACTGAAGGTGATTTAACATTGGGGTTCCCCAATGTAGAAGGTCTTAGGAATGGTAGAGCGGCCCCATACTTCTCAGATAGGTCCGGATGTGACACCAGTGTTAATACCACCGAGAAGGATACATTGAGCAAAGCAGCATGCTCGATTTTTTATACTAAAGATATAGGGGCCATTAAGGATATTATTAGTGCACACTGGCACGTTTTATCTGTTGATCCTGAGGTGAAACGAATAGTTGGTGAGAGACCTAGGTTTATATATAGGAATAAGATGAGTTTGAAGAAGTTGTTATGCTACCCTAAGCCTTTGAAGAATATAGGTCAAAATATGAGTTATCATACATCTTCGTGTGGCCACTGTAATTTTTGTTCTTACATTGAACCCAGTGCGATTTTTGTCCATCCCAATGGTTATGGTAGTTTTAGAGCAAGAACTAGAGGTGACTGTATGTCAACCAATGTGGTGTACTTAGCCACGTGTGTTATATGTACCGCATTCTACGTTGGGAAAACCAACAGGTGTCTCAGGGATAGAATGCGGGAACATATATATCACATCAGGAAAAGCAGTCCACATAATGCATTGGCCAAACATGTGGCTGAGACAGATTCAACACACAGATTCAGGTTTAGGATATTAGAGAGGTTATATGATACACAGAGAGGTGGAGATATTTGCAACCTGACGGAATCCAAGGAAAGTAGCTGGATTATTAAGTTTAGGGCTGATGTTCCACCTGGTTTGAATGGTAAAGTACCGATAAAACCATTTTTAAAAATGAGGAGATTGAAAATATGATATTTAGAGTCCCATTGTGTGGTTTCTACATTGTATTTTTAGTAGTTATATGGGCTATAGTTAGACTAATACAATTGGGAACCTAGCTATTTTGCTATGGAGTTTATCTCCGTGTTTAGTTACAGGACACATCCTTACGTATACATTTTTGTTGTGTAAGAGTGCCCACATAGATGTTTGTCTCTATAGAGTTAACATTAGGTTAGCTGATGATAAGAGACCTGGCTACTCTTTTGATGGCTGTTTTTGCAGACTTTTGTCCCCATATATTCGTCTTGTTTTTTATATTAACATGTCAGGTTTTAGGGGCACCCCTATTGCTCCTTTGGAGGGCAATAGTATGTTGTTTATGATGTCTATTTTAATTTAGTTCTTAGGATGCCCAATGTCTTGCTATATATGTTTTTTAATATATGTTTTTTAATATATGTTTATATACATATGTTTTAAGATATTGCATACTTGTTTTTATGGGATGGTTTTTGTATAAGAGTATGTCATGTCTTAATGGGTTTTAAATAACACATTTATTATATGTTGGAATATGCCTTTAAATGCCTGATGTCTATGGCTATTTCCCGCCATCTATTGTATTTAAACATCTTAATGATAGTTATGGTTGGTCTGATGAAGCTGTAAGCGAAAGCCCTAACCAACTATTGTATGTGCACATAAATAAATATCTTTTATTGGGATATTGTGGACTGAGACCGATTGGTTTTTACACATCTTTGGATTTATGCAAGTCTGGATTGAAGTGACTCGACCTTCCTGTGTTTTGCTCCTAGTTATTTTCGTTGTTGGTGTTATCCATGGCATTTACCCCTCATTTGCATACTATTCATGCTGAAGCCTAGAAACTACACAGTTCATAACCATGTATGCTGGTTAACAGCACAATAGCACAACTGTGCAGACCTGAGGCAAGGTCTTACAGTACTTTTGTCTAGAGTACATTATACTATTCTTTTACATATTTTGTTTTATTTTTATGTTAAACTTTTTTGTGCAATGCAGGGCATAGCACAAACATGCAGGAATTAAAAAATATATATATTAATTTGACATAATTCCTGCTGTTTCCAGACATCCACAGTGTATGAACTGGACAATTATGTATAGGATCTTAGCTTTTCATGGGGATTATGCCATATTTGTGGACTTTTACATCCCCATCTTTCTGTATGGACTCCTTTATGTGGAAAGTTTCCATGTACACTATTAACACAGACAGGGAGTCTACACAGATGCATTACAGGTCATTGGATCTCTCCACCGTGTTAATTTGCATACAATTCAGCAACTTAAGCCAAAATCTGCATTGCACAAAAGGTTCCATAGTTGTGCATGTGTGCAAGTGATTGTGTGTCGCTACACAAAGTTTATTTAACCTAAAGTTGTTCACACATATAAAAAAAAATTCATGTAAGCTTTCTTGAATTTGAGCTAAGATCTTTACAGTATGTACGCATACTTAACAAAAACTTGTTAAGCACACGTAAGCATTGTTAAACTCTAGTCATATACTGTGGACTAACAGTGGACAATCCCGTCTGCAAAAGAGTAGTACAGAGGGTACAACAGCTTTTAACAGTTCTTAAAAGTTCATTCTACCACACTTAGAAAATGTGGCAGAATGAATAATCTAACAGCTATCAAAGTCATTAGTTTTACAGAGTGGCACTTTGTCTTTTCTGCTGTCTGACAGCATTAAATACTTTATCAGCTAACAAAGAATTTGAAAACCAGTAAATCACTTTACTCTCTAGTACACTGAGCAGATAAAGCCCCAATGCCTTACAAGCAATTATGCTCAGTTCATTAATCATAAGCATTGCATTCATTTGACATGGATGCCAAGATTCACTTCTTGATCTTTACTCTTGAGGTAAATTTCTTGGCATTCTTATATCAAACACATAATAACCTTGTTATGATTGAAGACCTGGTTATAATCTTCTATGGCATCTAGGTAACCAATACCAAATGTATACTCTTACCTATGAATCAAGATGGCTGCCGTCCTATAAGCACTGTTACTCTATAGCTCTGCTACTCTCAATAAAGCAACACCCTTATCCTATGGGAGAGAAGTAAAATCTGCGATCAATAATCTCTTCTTAGTACTGAGGAACTTACCTGGTGTGAATTTCTGACTCCGGTTCTGGAAACGGAAGCTAATATTTGGAGGACTGACTCTGATCTTTTGTTTCTTACCTTGTTGCTGCCTGCTGTCCATGTGGTCTGGGGCTCTTGGGCCTGCACTTACCTAAAAATAAGAGAGATAATCTTGATATGTCACAGGAATCTGATTCTATGGAAACTCAAAGCACTAAAGCTAAATTCTCTGCAATATCATCTCCAGAGAAAGAGGTAATCCCTAAAAGGGCTAGGACTGCCAAGCAACAGGAAACTACAAAACCTCCTGCTAAAGTGAAATCTGACCCTTCCAGCATGGAGGACTTAAAACTTGCTTTGCAGCCTATCCAAACAGCAATTCAAAGCTTCTCCCAGCAACTTAAAACTGTCAGTGAATCTATAGACAGAATACTTACAAGAAATGACAAAACAGAAACAAAGGTGTTTGACAACGACATCAAAATTGAACAACTACAAAAAGAACAAAAAAGTAATGCTATAAATATCCTGGACATGCAGCAGAAATTACTGGACCTTGAAGCTAGATCCAGGCGCAATAACATTATCTTAAGAGGCATACCGGAACATATAGACCAATCCACATTGTTTGAAAGCATATCTGCAATATTTGCAATATTCCTGGATAAATCACCTCTATCTGACCAGATAACAATTGAGCGTGCACATAGAGCCCTAAGACCACCATATGACAAAACCAAGCCGAGATCTGTTTATGTGAAGCTACTTAACTTTCAGCATGTAAGTAAGCTTTTAATAGCGGCCCGAAACAAAAAGTCTATAGAATGGAATGGTTCTAAAATATTTCTCTCATCTGATCACCCTACTCTGATAAAGTTGGAAAGACAAAAGCTTGCTCCTTTCTGCGCTTACTTAATTAAGAAGCAAATAAGATTTCAGATGAGATATCCCAACACTCTGATTTTTTATCATCTAGGGTCCAAACTTTCCGCTCAACACAATAAGGAAGCAACTGCGATCTTCCTCCAAGCATTTAAAGAATGTCCGGAACCGGTTTTGCTAAAGCACTAACTTACCTAAAGCCTGGAGCGATGCCTGTTCGCTAGCATGAAAAAGGAAGAGTTTGTCTTGCTTCTAGCTCATTTTCCTGCAGTGCAGAGTTGGAGTCATATCAGCATCTAGATCGGCCGTCCTGTGGTCCTGATCCCTCGTGGTAATTTTTGGTTTGCATTTAGAACGTTTTAATCTCCACCATGTTGTCTGGCAGCCCAAGGAACTTTGACCCCTGCATTTCCCATGAATCCGTTGGACTCTTAAAGTGGTAGAATAGATCAATTTAAACTTCGGATATTACGGAGGTGATGTGCTCTTGTTTTAATGCTCCACATTTCTGAGAGCTCTGCTTTGCCCTGAGGCAATCAGCTGTCAATACTGATGTAATTTGACTTTTTGGCAACTGTAATTTGTTTCTGGTAGATAGATTTTATGCTAAGAAGGGTGCAGTTTATGCATATAGTGCTCTATGGGCTGTATGTCAGCTATTCTTTGGCATTAGGCCTTTGTCCCATTTTTTATCCAAGGGGATTTTTTAAAAACAAAATTACTGTCAACATAAAATAGATCCTCTAGTTCTCTACTACAAAAGCGCTCTGTACTGTGTAACTAATAGAGGAATGTTTAAAAGATAGTATAAAGCATAGCGACTCCTTAAATAATTTGACAATTCCTCTATAACTTAAATGTCAAACACTGAAACAGCTGCTAAAATAATGTGTTGCAGAAAGTTTAGCAGCCCGATCATCAAGCCTTTCTATGCTTGGTTAATGTCTTTTATTTAATACTTTAAAGTCCAGTTAAAATCATGCAGATCCTCTCCATAATAACTCCTGCTCATGGAATTAAGCTCATTGCCTAGTAGGTTTATAATTGATATTTTAATCATTTATGGGCATAATTCTGCATTCTTGCGCATCATATCATTCTTTGTGGCAATAGACTGTTAGAGCTAATGGAGCACAGGGTACCTTTCACACCTAACTGGTGGGGCTGCTGACACTTATCCAGGGATACACACAACTCGAGTCTGTTGCTTAATGCTTATTTACAATGCAAACAAAATGTGGCAATACTACTGGATCTTAGAGGACAGTTTGATTAATCAACCTGCATATTTGGTATTGAGGGTGCCATGGTATGAGAGCACAGGTTTAAAGTATAGATGTATATGACTCTGCAGTTTAGGTACCCCCTTTGTTCTCAGGAAATGTTAATCGAGTCACATGAATGGCTTTTTATTATCACAGGAGTTTAGTTAAACTAATAGTTATATGCTGTTTTGTTTTCACTGATCTAGGACTATAGTATTTACTTGAATACTATCCATGTCTTAAAAGCTTTATCTGTTACATTAAGGGGATAGTTGCTTCTCCCCATCAGATTTTGGTGGCAGTTATGTAGGAATAGGGTTTTTACAAAGATTGCAACACTAATCTAAATACCTTTTAATGTTTTTAAATAACTCCCTTGTATTTGGCTAACTGTCACATTCATTGTTGTTTAGCCCTCTGTTTTGAACAATTATATAGCTGAGTTATGAGTGTATTTTTACCTGCTTGGGATTGATATGCATTTTAGATTTTGGTGTTATAGGAGAGTCATTCTGGGATTTAATTGTCTCTCCCTTTGGGTGAGACCACAGACCTGCTGTAAAAGACTATTATATGTCATGTTATTTCCTAGTATCCCAGCCCCTTCCGGGCATATGGGGTGGTGATTAGGCATGGGATTAAAGCAGGAAGGGTTGTTTATACTTGCCCAATTTCTTTGCTTCATTTACTAATAACGTTAGGTAGTTGTTTATTCTCCATTTTTCACATCTCTCTTAATTTACTTATGTTTTCATTCAAATGTTGGATATAGAGTTGAGGCACATCAAAGGGTTACAAACATCCAATAAAAAAAAACTCTTTATGCATCTGAGTCTTAAATCCACATCTAATATTATATTTGTTCAGGAAACGCACCTCCTTAATCACCAATGGGACCATGACAGGGGGAGACCTTGGGTTAAGAAGATCATAGCTTCCGGGGCTATATCTAATAGCGCAGGTGTTGCTATTATAATTAAAAACATATTTATCTATGACATAGTAAATTCTGACTCAGATAGTGATGGTAGGTGGTATTACTTTGCTACGACTTGCTCTTTTCTTGATAAACCTATTTTAATTATTAATATATACTCCCCATGTTCTGGCCAACAAAACTTTATTATGCAGATCTATAACCTACTTTCATTATTTCCTAATCACTACTACATTGTTGGTGGTGACTGCAATTCCGTACAGGATTCAAAAAATTATAGGACAAATACTAAGGCTAAATTCAATTACTCTGCAACCTTGTCCTTATCTGAACTGAAGGATGACTTTAACCTATTTGATCCTTATATCTTCCTTAATGCCACCCATAAAAATAACAAATTCATCTTTTTCTCTAATTGTGGTAAAAGTTGGCCAGGTTGGACTTCTTTCTGACTTCCTCAATATTCAATAATTTGGATACTTCCTTTGTCACTAACCCTAGAAGCCTTTCCGATCATTCTAGGATTTATCTCTCTATTCACTGGCAGGATACAAGATCTTCCAAGAACTTAGCTATTTGGTGGCGTTTAATATGATCAGAGGTTTCCTTATAAATAAAGCCTCATATTATAAGAAACTATTCAACAAAAATCAATTAGATATAACCAATAAACTCCAGAGGATAGAGACTGAAATTCAACAAAAATATTCTCCTGATTTGGAGAACAAAATGATTCAGTTACAAAAGGAACTTCTATCTTTGCAAGTGGAGAACCTTACTTTCCATGAGATTAAATCCTTGGCAAATTACTCAGAACTGGTTCAGTTCCCCTCTAAATTTCTGGCCAGAGTGGTAAACCTGAATAGATCGTCTCCCTTTATATCGGAAATTTCCTATCAGGGGAAGGCTTATTAGAATATGACAGATATTATTAGATTATTTGAGTACTTATACACTCAGCTGTACAGTCTTCCTGAAAATTCTTTTAATAAAGAGGAGTTGTAGGGCTTTTGTAACAATTTATCCTTTCCTAAACTGACTGAGACTCAGAATAAACTTCTGGATCGAGAAATCTCACAGCAATTAATAATCTCAAACCTAATAAATCCCCCAGGCCAGATGGATTCACGGGTGAATTCTATAAATCATTTACTTCCAAAATTTCTAAAGCTTTGCTTCTTTTGTATAATAATATTACCACCTTTGGTTTTAAGGACATACACCTTAATGCTTCTAGAACTATCTTTATCCCAAAACATAACGCTGACCCCAAAACCCCCTGGGAATATAGACCCATTTCTATCATTAATATTGATATGAAGATTTTGGCCACAATTCTAGCTAATAGACTTAAGGTAGTTATCTCTACTATTGTTTCTCCTGAACAATCTGGTTTCATTATGGGTAGACAAACAATTGATCATGCCCTTTCTTTAAAAGCTATAGTTTCTCTCTCTTCTCTAAATAAAATCCCCCTTTATCTCTAGCTATTGATGCATCCAAGGCCTTTGATTGTATAAGTACAGAATTCTTATTTGATAGTCTCCCTTACTTCAACATACCAAACTTATTTATTAACAGGATCAAAATGCTATATTCTAGTGCATATACTATAGTACAAATAAATAATCAGGTATCTGACAGAATTAAAATTCTCAATGGTGCTAGACAAGGCTGCCCCCTTTCCCCATTATTATTCAACCTTTACATTGAACCATTATTCCTTTTAATCAAACAGAAAACATTCCATCATACCCCTATTATTTTTAACACTAAACTTTATTTCTCTGCATACGCAGACAATTTAAACATTTACTTTACACTCCCCAGATCCGACCCGGTAAAAATCCTATCCTCCATTAACACCTTTTCTAACCTGGAAATTACAAACTCAATAAGGATAAATCATTCATTTTTCCGATAAATATGTATTCCCCATCCCCTAATATATTATCTAATACAGGTATATACATTAAACAACAACTTCACTGTCTAGGTATATCCTTTTCCCAGGGGAATTCTGCTCAGTACCAGGATAATATGGCTAAATGTTGGCAGAGTGTGCAGAGTGACCTAAGCAGATGGGCCAAACTTAAGCTTCCTTTCCTGGCCAGAATGACAATCATTAAAATGAATATACTTCCTAGATTTCTGTACATATTTAATGCAATGAGTATACTACATAAGAAATGCTTTAAAAATATTATCTCACTCCTTTCAAAATTTATTTGGGCTCCCAAATCTGTCAGGATTAGTTATTTGAAACTCACTTTCCCTAAAGAACAAGGAGGTCTGGGATTACCTGACTTTAAAACATATTATGAGATAATCAATGGAAGTATAATATTAAATATCACCTCCTACAATAAACATCACTTTCCGTGGGCCCCTGCTTGGGTCATGCTGTACAATAATTATGTCAAATCTTTAAACATAAACCCCTCTGTGCTCCCCTTGTTGAACAAAGAAAATTTAGGTAATCTTAAATTACCTAAAGGTATTAAATTTAATATAAGGTCACTACAAAACCTCTTTAGCTCCTTGAATCTGATCCATTCCTTTAATACCCTACAACCACTGCATCTCAACCATAATCTAAGGTTGAATGGTCACATGTTAAACCTGGAACAATACCCCCTTCTCAAGAATACAACTATTTCAGATCTCTTTCCTTTCAGACAACAGTCCCTCTTGGAGTTAAGAACTAATTTGAACTTACCTAAAAAATATACAATTATATTAAGACAAATCAGAGAATTAGTACATAATTACCTGGAACATCCCTTGGTATCTGATAAGGATATCTCAGCCTGTAAAGCATTGTGGAACCTACTTCTTCTTAAAAAAAATGATCTCAAATACTTACAAAGCTATCATGACATCCAAAATGCATAACAAGCTCATCTTTTCCAATTCTTGGCTAAAACTTAATCCCTCTATTACTCATAACCAGATTTCAAAGGCCATAAGAATTAATGCCAAATGTATACCCCTAAAGAAACTTAAATACACACAGCTCATGATAATGAACAATGTGTACCTCACTCTTGACATACTCAATAAAATATATCCCAACTACCCCCTCACTGTCAATTTTGCCATAAGCAAATTGATGATCTATTACATGTTTTCTGGAGCTGCAAATGCACATATAAACTATGTTGTGCCCTGAGAGTTTTACTGGAGAAAATTGGATATGAAAAATCAACTCTATCTTGGGAATTTACTGTTCTTCATATTCCACCTCCAGGTTTACCAGAGGGGAGATATAGAATTCTGATTTCTCTATTTATGTTAGTTAAATATTATATCTCTTTGAATTGGAAAAATAGGCACATATTATCGTGGGAAGGGTTTAAGACTCTAGCTATTAAGCACCTCAAAGTGCATAGATACTTATTTCACAACATTAATCAGAAACCATTTTTCAAAGAATTTTGGAGAATGCTTTTCGAACATATATTGAAATGAATACATGCTCTTTGTAATATCCTTTGCTGATTATTTAATTTTTTATTTTGCTTCATATATTGTTGGGCAATGTATAAATGTACATAGTTTCTTGTGTATCATTTTACTATATGTTGGCTGTTGTTTCTCTTGTTATTATGTGATAAAACAATAAAGAGAATTAAAAAAAAAAATTATACTCTTACCTAATCAGAAAAACAAATATACTAATTATTAGTCTGTAAAAATCCCCATTATTAATTCAATATAATGGCTTCACATGTTATATTATTTTATATAATTCTGAAAGAAATTTCTTTGAAGGTATATTATTTGTCAATGCAGATTTTATATGTTTTAGTAAGCTACTTTTTAATCATACAGGGTTTTACAGATACAAGAGACTGTCTAATTATTATTGCAAGTAGCCTTTTTCCTAGTTACAGTGTATGTTTATAAACTATAGCATCTATTGATACTATAATAGTAATTTTTAAATAATTAAATTAATAAATAGAATGATTCAGCTGCCAGTTTGTCATTTTCTAAACAGCAGAAACATCTATGAAACATGGCATCAAAGACAGAGACAGAATAAAAAAAACTAGTTCTTTAAATTTTATAATTTTTAAAATTTTTTTTAAGAGAGCCTTTAGACATTTAGATGTTGTTGTATGATGGTTGAATGAATCATTATTTAATACCCACAGCATTTTTTTTGTAAATAAAATATAACAACAGATCTGTTATTCTAAAAATCTTTTTGTATTATAAAGCTGTGTGCAAATTGTTCCATTTAGCAGAAAATGACTTATCTAGATACTGTATAGTAACATTAAAATTAAAGGCCAATCCATGAGATTTTTCTAATAAATTGTTGAATTCTTCTTTATTAATCTTTTCATAGTAAGTCTCTATAGGAACTCTTATAGTTTCTGTGTTAGACAACATTTTCCCCTTCCTTGGAATGTGAAAAAAATACAATATTTGATATGACCTAGTAGTTGTTTTGCATCTATTTGCCTGACAATTTCTATACTTTGTTTAATGGAAAACAATTGCAATTTTATTTTTTCTGATGTTGTTTCTAATTTCTCATTCAGTGCTGGTTGATATTTTTAGTTAAGATCTTGAGTAAACTGGGTAATATTTATTCAAGATCTTAAATAAAAAATATCAATCAGTACTGAATGAGAAATTAGAAACAGCATCAGAAAAAAATAAAAGAAGTTGTGTATATGCTGTTGATGTGACAGTTCTAACCAATTTAAACATTTCAGTGCTATACAGTGGTGGGTTCTGGAAGGGCTGTGCACTGCAAAGTTACTAAGATTTTTATAGCATTGTTCAAGTTTTAATTTTTGTGAAGCTTGGATGTTAGTAGGGATCGGAGCACCATAAAGAAGAGTGTGGAGCAGCTAAGTAGTAATAAGGGTAGTTTTAGTTTCAACAGTGAGGACATTTTTGGCTCTGTAAAGCATCCCTAGTTTTATTGAGTTTTTCTTATGCAATTTTGTATATGCAGGTCAAATGTTAGATTATCATCCACTATCACCCTTATTAACTTGCTATGAGAAATTACCTCAATGGTTGTATTATCAAGAGAGTGGACTTTAAATTTTGTTTTTTTTCATGAGAGAGGGATTTTGGGGGGGTAGTTTGGTCTTCTTTTGGGATGAGCATGAGTTGTGAGTTATGAAGCAATGTTTCAGAAATTGTTAATGCTTTCTGAGTAATTTTTTGGAGGTACACCATGTTGCCAGATGTGCAAACGAGAGTGAAATCATTTGCACATTGTATTAGGGTGGCTTGTTGGGGTGAAAGTTTAGAGGGTCTTGGTGAAAATGTTAAAGAGGAGGGGACAAAGGATAGAGCCTTGCAGTGGTAGGTAAGAAGAGACCATGGAGTGCCATTTTACTGACTGATACATATTGGACAGGAAGCTTTTGAAACATAGAAGGGTGGGCTGAGAGAGACATAGTGAGGACAATTGAAACAGGCATTTGCTGTGACAAACTGTGTTGAAAGCTTTAGCCAAGTCTAGAAATAAAGAGGAGACTAGTTTGCTATTATCGCTAGCTTTATTAACAGTATCTATATAGGTTAGAAAGGCAGTGCTAATACTATGGGAAAGATGGAAGCCACATTGTGTAGAAGTTAGGAGTTCTTCCTGCAAGAGATGGTCTAGAAGTTGTTTTTGAATACCTTTTTCAAGTATTTTGGTGAGGGGAGATAAGATCGCTATTACTGTCTGTTGAATTTCCTCCTTTGTGCAGAGGGATCATTTTTGACTTTTCCAAACAAGAGGAATATGGGATTCATGAACAGACCTATTTTTAAGGATTGAGACAGGACAGGCAATACTATTGGCTGTTATTTTAGGTATTCACTTGGAAGATCATCAGCTAATGAAGAGCACGGTTTAAGTTCATTTAAGAGAGTTTTATATAGGACGTGGGCACAAGTTTGAAGGTGAAAGTGGATTTGGTGATATGTGGCTGTTGGGCAGGGATGGGATTAGATGTTCAGGAATCCTTCATTAGAGATTCTAAGAGCTGAACTATATTGAAGTTTCAAGTGGCAAGCTATCGGGAGAGGGGTTTGCATTGAATTATTGGCCGGGATGTAAGATTTGTTTAATGGATGTCCAAATTTTTTTAGGGTTGTGTTCAATATTATTCTGAAAGTTATTATAGTACAGTTTTTTATCTTCACTTATTTGCTTTTTAGTCTGATTATGAAGCATTTTGAAGTTTTCAAGACAGTGAGGTGTTTTATATTTTTGCAATTCTTTCTGTGCTTTCCTCTGTCTTGCATTAGCATTCTACTCTGTTTGGATAGCCAAATTGCATTATTTGTTTTCAGTCTCTTCCTTCTATGAGGTACAAGGGTATTTAGTATATTTAGGAATGTTATACTGAATTTAATTACAGCATCATCTAAAGGGAGGATTTTAAAGAATGTCCATTTAATAGATGATAGTGTAATAGTGAACATTTCTGGTTTAAACTTGGAAAGGTAACATGTTGTTTTAGAAATATGCTATTTAACTGGATGTGTGAGATGTTTAATTTCTCTAAATCTTTTGGATTTCTGATACAATGATGGGAGTATGATTAAAGTTCATTAAATTAGTATTGTTACAATCTTTCATGTCAGCCAAAAGTGCTCTTCGCAGCACCTGCAGTGTGCCCAGTAATGACTCCTTCTGCAATTCATGCCGGGTTACATGCATTGGTAATATATATATATAAATAAGATTGTAGATTCTTTTTTATAAGACCTATTGCTCCTACTACTGTTGGGACTGTCTGGGTGTCTTTCTTCCACATTGCTCTTGTTTCTGCCTGCAAATATTGATATTTTATGCCTTTGTGTCTCTCTGTACACAAGACACTGTAGTCACTAGGTGTAGTGATTTCAATGATCAATGCTACTTTTGTCTTCTTTTCATGGGCCACTATATCTGGTTTCTCGCATCTATCTTTTGAACTGTTAATGGGTGATCCCATGTGATGAATACATCATAATTTTCTATGATGCTTTGTGGCTCGTGTTTCCAGTGTTTTTCAGCCACTTCAGTACCATAATGTTTGCATAATCCCCAGTGCAACAGTCTTGCCTCATTATGCCTTTTAGTATAAAGTTCTTCTGCCATTAGTATGTCACAACCAGCAATGAGATGTGTGACTGTTTCCTATTCTGTTTTAAAAAAACTACATTTGTCTGTTTCTCCCACATGTTCAATGGACTTTGTAAACCAGCACGTACATAGTCCACTGTCTTGGGCTGCCAATATTAATCTTTCATCTCTTGGTTTGAATTCCGCTGTCCTTAGCTATTCCTGCATTTAGTCATATAGACTGGGAGATAATCACTGAGAGAGTCTGATATGTACTCGTGGTGATATAGAGAATTTGATGTCTTGTTATAATATATGGAACTATTAATTAATTGTGTGAAAGCATATAAGTTCAAAGGTTCATAGGTTCATAGGTAGGTACTAGGCTATCGGCTGAAGGGCCTACATAAGCCTAGCCAACAAGGTTCCCTGGCTTATGCCACCCAAGAAAGTTATTTTTCTGTGCCACTGTCAAGCAGAGACACAGAAGTGATCCTTGGGGTGTATTTCCTATTTCCCATCCAATCCTCAAGATTTTTCTTGAAGACTGCTAATGAAGAACTTTGCTTGACATAGATGGGTAGTCTGTTCCAGAGTATGGGAAGTCTCTGGGACAGGAATCTAGCCCTCCAGCATGTCCTGTTTATTGGGGTGATAAGGTTTAGGTCCCTAGAGCGTGTAGCTCGGAGGGATTGGGATTTCTTTAGATGTAGCATGTCCAACAGCTCTGGGTTTGACATAGCTTTATATGTTAGGCAGAGATCACCTCACAGTAGGCGATATGCTACTGAGTAAAGCTAGAGTTTTTTGAGGTGTTCAGTGTAGGGCATTTATTTGAGGTCAGTAATCCTCTTTGTGAGGTACTTCTGTGGCCTTTCAGCTGCTGCAGATGTCTTGTGAGGTACATTCCAAAAGGGGCTTTATACTCTATAATGGGTCTAATGAGTGTCGAGTAGAGGGGAACAATGACCTCTTTTTTCTTGGATGAGAACCCTTTTATGATGAGGTGTGCCACGTAGAAGGACTTCCTGACTACTGTGGTGATGTGACTATCAAAGGAGAGACTACTGCCCACCTGAGTCCCAAGGTCTCTTATCACACATTCGGTGTTAAGTAGATTGCTGCCATTTATGTGGTAGTTCATGAGTTTTTACAAAAGGGGATGACACTGCACTTTTTGGCATTGAGCTTGAGGACATGGCTCTGACACCAGGCATCTGTTTCAGTGAGGCCCTTCTGTAGGATGTCCACATCTTTTTGGGACTTGACTATGGCTCCATGTTTGCAGTCATCTGCAAACTTCATTAGCCAGAGGCCTTCTGTGCTAGCCTGTACTTCAGAGAAGTAGCTACCAAACATGAGAGGTCCCAGGACGGAACCCTGTAGTACTCCACTTGTCACTGCTTTGAGGTCAGATTTTCAGTCTGCAACTTTTACAGTGTGGGTTCTGTCAGTGATCCAGTTGGCAACCCATCTTGTGATATAGGGATTTATACCTAGTTTAGTGAATTTAGCTATAATTCTAGAATAGGGGATGGTGTCGAAAGCCTTGGAGAGGTCAAGATAGGCTGTGATTACCCTCATCTACGGCTTTGGTGACTGCCTCAAAGAAGTCAATCCAGTTCAGGAGGTATGATATGCCTTTCACAAACCCAAACTGGGTGGGATCCTGAGTTTGGAGATTACCAATGTCTTTGTTTATGAGTTGCATGGCCTTGCAGACCAGGCTCATCAGGTTAATAGGTCAATAGTCCCCAGGATCAGTGGTGACTCCCCCTTTGTGGAGTGGCATAACTGTTGCTGTGCACTATTCAGTGGGTACAAAGCCTGATGTGAGGCTATTATTGAACATGGTGCTTAAGTGGGGAGCCAATTCATTCTGAAATTCATGTAAAATGCAGCCTGGGATGTTGTCCGGTCCCATGGATGCTGTGTTTTTGGCTTTAGAGAGTGCAGCTTTTACCTGCATAGTTGTGATTACAGGGAATCTGCATTCTTCCTGTATAGATATGGGCCCTTTAGGGGGTGAGGGGGGGTAAAGTTGGCACTGAACCTATCTGCCAGGGTGTTGGCAATATCAGTTGGTTCTGTAATTTTCATGTCATTGTGCTGTAACTCAGAGCAGATCTGGGTGTTGCCATCGAGATTCTTGAAATAGCTGTAGAATGCTTTGTGGTTATCCTTAGAATTAGTGGTGATTTTGCTTTTGTAGCTAGCTTTGGAGGATCTTATAAGGGATCTCAGCTTCTTACTGAGGCTGACCAGGGAGCTCCTCCAAACATGGGATTTTACTCTCTTTTGCAACAGTTTCTTCCTTCTGTTGTACAGTTTGTTTATGGCATGGGGACCACCAGATTGGCTTCCTTTTTTTGATGGATAGCATCTTGGTCCTGTTTGGGCTAGCATGATCCATGCACCCGTGTAAGTGCTTATTGAATGCATTTGTGTAGGATTCAGCTGTTGTAACTGTATTGTCCATCTGCATGGCTGTCATGAAGTTCACCACTTCTGTCTTAAGAAGCACAAAGTTGGCTTTGGAGAAATTTGTTACCTTGGTTTCCATAATAGGGGGTGGGGGCGGGATGTGGATATCCAGTGTGATTAGCTTATGGTCGGATCAAACCAACAAGGAGTGGACTTCAGGTGTGGAACACCGGTCAATCATTTGGGTAATGACTAGGTCTAGGATATTGTTGCCCCTGGTGGGGTTGTGAATAAGTTGATCCAGGACATTGTAGTTTATGAATTCCAGAAAGCATTGGTTAAAGAGTTGGTACACGAGTAGTTTTCCCAGTTAATGGTAGGGTAGTTGAAGTCGCCCATTATTAGGGTGTTTGCTTGAACCCTAATATTTCCCAGTACATCAAGAAAAGTGGAGTGGGAATCCTGGGGCATGGTGGGGGATCTGTAGCAAGCTACAATTTGGATTGCAGTTTTGCCCAGAGTTAGTTGCACTTGGATAACCGTGGGTGTATTATGCTGAGCAACTAGCCTGGAGGTGTGGATATCCTTAATGAATATAGACACACCTCCGCCTTTTGTGTTTCGGTCCAGGTTACATGGTCGAAAAGTGTGGTATTAGTTATAGCCTGGTAGTGCAGGGGTGCTCTCTGGAGCCTTGAACTAGGTCTCAGTCAATGCACAGATATCGATGTTCTCCATTTCAAGGACTGCCTTGAGTGAGTGCATTTTGAGATTTAGACTTCTAGCACCGAGTAGCATTTCCCTCAGTTTTTGCTTGCCTGTTCCTGTTACAGTGGTGAATTTGTTATTTGAACCTTGCCTAACAAAGGCACTATTGGGGCAGCAAGAGCCTTAGCCAGTATCTGGAATCCCAGGGGCAACAGGTGCAGGCCATCTGTGGCAAAGCATCATGATCTGTCGACCATGTCATCCCAAGCAGACAGATACTGGATCCCCTTAGAGTGACACCAGAAGCTTAGCCAATTGTTGAAGTCAATCATTTTGTCCTTGTACTGTGATATCATTCTGGGCGATGGCAGAATGCTACTCAGGGCTATGGTCATACATGCCTGGGCTACAAGATCGGAGAGCTCTTTCATGTCTCTTTTCATGTAGTCCAGGGAGATACATCTCAGGTCATTCACACTAACATGGACAATGACAGAGTCATATTTGTACTTGCTGTGGAGTGACTTGAGTGCATGGGTTATGTGGCGGATCCTGGCACTCAACATGCAGCTGACAGTAACCTTCCACTTGTTTAGCCTGGTGAGTGGGACATCAGTGTACCTGACTATGGAGTCACCTATGACTAGTGTGTTGGGTATGTTGTTTTGCCTTATTGGCTGTGGTTGAATGGCACACTGGGTCTGTGGGCTATGTGGCATTTGGGTTGTGTTGGGGGAAGGAGGTTGCTTGCGTTTCTGCTTTGGAGGTCTCTGTTGCTTAGACAGATTACTACTGAGAGCCTCTGCAAATGTTTTTGTGTTACTATGTGTGGATTTTGGTGGTGTAGATTTAGTGAGACTATGTGATGAGTGTGGTGTGGTGCAAATGCTTACCTTCTCTTCATGAATGTCATGTTCAGTCTTGGTTGGAGAGAGCTTTACCTCCAGTTTGACTAGATAAGTGCATCTCTCACAGGTTGTAGTATTGGGTGGTAGGAGGAGAGGGTTGTCTGTGTACATGAGGCAATTTTTACATTGCCTCAAGATGCCCAGATTCATCAGATAGACAGGAGAGAACACTGGGAGCTGATCCTTGGACATGTCTGAATATAAAATTATTTTCCTCTAGATAAGTGAGGAAAGTGAGCACAAGAGCTGTTTTTCTCTAAGCAAGTGAGAAAAGTAAGTACAAAAACTGTTTACCTCAAGGTAATGAGGAAGGTTGAGTGCTATAGTAATTAGTAGCTTATTTAGTGCTTACAAGTTCTGAACAAGTGCTGAGCAGAATAAGCAAATTTAAGTGATAAAACTAAGAATCTGTATCTGCACTAGATGAGTTACAGGACAAAAACAAGTGCAAATACAAGCTTCCAAATCAAAAAGTTGAGATAGATAGAAGAGATTGCCCAAACGGTCAATAACTACAATTCCTGGGCCAAAACCACTCCTTATGTGGTGGACAGGTTACCTAGTGCTTACCACTCCCACTGATAAGCTAGAAGGCTTCCCTCCAACACAGAAAGCTTGGGGGGCTCAGAAGCTTACATACAGTCCTGGATACAGCAAATCTGTATCCGGAACAATAGTTACAGGAAAGGTAGGAAATAGGCTTACAGTTTTTTTTTTTTTTTACAGAAAAGTAGCAAAAATAGTAAAAACAATTAACATGCAGTGCAAGCTTGCACACTTGAGTATGTAGCAATATTAGATCAAACACAGTTTAAAAATGCAATTAAATTAAAAAGGAATAAAAGCAAGTGCAGAAAGAGTTTATTAGGTAGAATGTGGTAAAGAGATGGGACTGGGGGAGTATCGCAGATCAACTCTACAATAGGACGGGCAACTGCAAAAGCCACTAAATTTAAACTACAAGCCAAAAATAGGGAGGGTAGATGGGACAAAACAGTTTCAACAGAGATCTAAGCAACAATTAACAAATTCTAAAACCAAAAAAAATATATTCAGCTCTGTATATTTGCAGATAGATTAGAAAGCAGTCTCTCAGAACACAGGTTCCATCAATTAAATGCAGGCTGTTACTAACAGGTCTAATTTTATGCAAGTGATCCTTGAGTTAGATAACACACAAGCTGTAAAAAACAGTTATACCAACTGAAGACATGGCAGAAAATAGGGCGGAACAGTTTCAACAGAGATCTAAGCAACAACTAACAGTACAAACTCTAAAAACCAAAAAATATATACTCAGCTCTATATATTTGGAGATAGATTGGAAAGCAGCCTCTCAGAACAGGGAGATAACAGTTTCAACAGAGATCTAAGCAACAATTAACAAACTCTAAAAGCAAAACACATATACTCAGCTCTGTATATTTGCAGATAGATTGGAAAGCAGTCTCTCAGAACACAGTTTCCAGCAATTAAATGCAGGCTGTTACTATCAGGTCTAATTTTATGCAAGTGATCCTTGAGTAAGATAACACATAAACTGTAAAAAACAGTTATACCAACTGAAGACATGGCAGAAAATAAGGGTGGGGTGGGGAAAACA
The DNA here is from genome assembly GCF_019279795.1 of Protopterus annectens. Taxonomy (NCBI): domain Eukaryota; kingdom Metazoa; phylum Chordata; order Ceratodontiformes; family Protopteridae; genus Protopterus; species Protopterus annectens. The sequence continues at coordinate 1,309,311,542 of NC_056737.1, read as the reverse complement.
ATTTCAACAGACATCTAAGCAACAACTAACAGTAGAAACTCTAAAACCAAACAAATATACTCAGCTCTGTATATTTGCAAATAGATTGGAAAGCAGTCTCTCAGAACAGGTAGACAACAGTTTCAACAGAGATCTAAGCAACAATTAAACTCTAAAACCAAAAAAAATATACTTAGCTCTGTATAATTGCAGATAGATTGGAAAGTGGTCTCTCAGAACACAGTTTCCAGCAATTAAATGCAGGCTGTTACTAACAGATCTAATTTTATGCAAGTGATCCTTGAGTTAGATAACACATAAGCTGTAAAAAACAGTTATACCAACTGAAGACACGGCAGAGAATAAGGTGGGTGGGGAAAACAGTTTCAACAGAGATCTAAGCAACAACTAACAGCAAACTTTAAAAACTAAAAAAAATATACTCAGCTCTGTATATTTGCAGATAGATTGGAAAGCAGTCTCTCAGAACAGGGAGACAACAGTTTCAACAGAGATCTAAGCAATAATTAAACTCTAAAACCAAAAAAGATATATATACTCAGCTCTGTATATTTGCAGATTGGTTGGAAAGCAGTCTCTCAGAACAAAGGTTCCAGCAATTAAATTCAGGCTGTTACTAACAGGTCTAATTTTATGCAAGTGATCCTTGAGTTAAAAAACACACAGCCTGTAAAAAACAGTTAAACCAACTGAAGACAAGGCAGAAAGTAAGGGTTGGGGGTGGGGAAAATAGTTTCAACAGAGATTTAAGCAACAACTAACAATACAAACTTTAAAACCAAAAAAGTTTACTCAGATCTGTATATTTGCAGATAGATTGGAAAGCAATCTCTCAGAACAGGGAGATAACAGTTTCAACAGAGATCTAAGCAACAATTAACAAACACTAAAACCAAAAAAAATATACTCAGCTCTGTATGTTTGCAGATAGATTGGAAAGCAGTCTCTCAGAACAGGGAGACAACAGTTTCAACAGAGATCTAAGCAGCAATTAACAAACTCTAAAAACAAAAAAATATATACTCAGCTCTGTATATTTGCAGATAGATTGGAAAGCAGTCTCTCAGAACACAGGCTCCAGAAATTAAATGCAGGCTGTTACTAACAGGTATAATTTTATGCAAGTGATCCTTGAGTTAGATAACACACAAGCTGTAAAAACTGTTATACCAACTGAAGACACGGCAGAAAATAATGGGGGGGTGTGGAAAACAGTTTCAACAGAGATCTAAGCAACAACTAACAGTACAAACTCTAAAACCAAACAAATATACTCAGCTCTGTATATTTGCAGATAGATTGGAAAGCAGCCTCTCAGAACAGAGAGCCAACAGTTTCAACAGAGATCTAAGCAACAATTAACAAACTCTAAAACCAAAAAATATATATACTCAGCTCCGTATATTTGCAGATAGATTGGAAAGCAGTCTCTCAGAACTCAGGTTCCAGCAATTAAATGCAGGCTGTTACTAACAAGTCTAATTTTATGCAAGTGATCCTTGAGTTAGATAACACACAAGCTGTAAAAAACAGTTATACCAACCAAAGACACTGCAGAAAATAATGGGGTGTGGGGAAAACAGTTTCAACAGAGATCTAAACAGCAACTAACAGTACAAACTCTAAAACCAAAAAAATATACTCAGCTCTGTATATTTGCAGCTAGATTGGAAAGCAGTCTCTCAGAACAGGGAGACAACAGTTTCAACAGAGATCTAAGCAACAATTAACAAACTGTAAAACCAAAAAATATATACCAGCTCTGTATATATGCAGATAGATTGGAAAGCAGTCTCTCAGAACACAGGCTCCACCAATTAAATCATGTTAGACAAAGGGGAGTTAGAGTTAATGTCCAATCAACTAACATTCACATTACCTAGTAATATTATTTCTTATGGAAATGTTATGGATATCCAATGTAGAATATATTCCAGTATAGTTGCATTGTCACCAGAAGAGATATAATGGACAGTAACACATATTTGTTTATAACTGTTTATTTTGTGGCAAGTAATAAGAAACTCTTCTGAATGGAATTTTGGCATTCGTTTGCTGTAAGGGGAACTGTGGTAGGTATTGGGAAATATTAAAGCAATGCCACCACATTTCCTCTTTATCCAGTCATTACAGATGATATTATAGCCAGTAGGTATAACATTGGAGTTGTTTATGCTCGGTTTAAGCCAAGTTTCAGTTACAGTGAAAACATTAGGCTTATGTTAGGAAATCCAGGCATGCAATTCAGCATTTGTTTTCTTATACTTCTAACATTTATTGCAGTAAAATTTAGATCCCCGGGGTTGGGGACTGGCTGTTGTTCAGTTAGAGAAGTGTGTGGGAGAGAATTATTATTGTGTTCATTGTGCCGGGATTATGGTTTTTATCTCCTTCTAGCAGGACTTTAGTATATTGGAGAAAATTGCATATTTTGTTTTTTGGAGAGGATTAGTGCACATAATTTTGTTTTGGTTTGAGCTGAAGTGCAGTTAATCAGTCTACATTTGGAATAAAGGTGAGGGGCAATATTAAATAGGTTTGGTACAATGTGTCGATAATGCAAAAAGGAAGTATGGATAGGTGGTTGGGACAGAGTTGGAGAAACATTGAGATATATTATTGAGTCATGGTAGTCTGAAAAATGGCACAGTAAAAGGAGAAGACTAGAGGATAAGCTGAAGAGTAGCACAGTTAAGTACAGGTAGCTGTCTTTTATAGATGTCAGGTAGTGGAGGAAAAGCAATGAAGAAGGAAACAAGAAGTTGCAGGACAGTAGGAGATTCAGTGATGGTGTATTCTGAAAATTGAAAGAGGATAGGTAAGGAGAGAAGTGTTTTTTATAAAAGAAGAGACATAGGTTGTACTAGCATCTTCTCTGGAATGTAAGAAATAGAGGGGTATTAAAGACTAGAGTATAAAGATGTAGTCAAAAAGAAATGGGGCTTTACTTGGGAAAAGAAAAAGATACAATGCAGAATGGATAGGTATTATATGGGAGGGACTGTGATTATAAACTGATATAGTGCAAAGCAATATGAGAAGGAGAAAGAGAGTTGAGAATGGGGTAAAAATTGAACAGAGATAGGGAAGAAGGAAACAAGAAACAAAGGTGTATGTGTAGAAGTAGTAAGGTCAGATGGTGAGGGTTTTGGAGTAAGAGTCACAAGTGAAATATATATGTACGAAGTATAATAGTAGAGAAAGAGGGGTGGGTGAGAATTGGGGGTAAGGTAGGGAAGGGAAGTGAAGCCAAGCATAGTGGGCTTAAAACCCTCAGGTAAATTAATAAGTGAGACCAATAAGTTTATAACCAGAACCAAGCAATTAACAAAGAAATGCAAGTAAATCAAGCTGTCTGTTATTTCTTGAGACTAAATAACTGGCATATACAGTATAGGCTACTGCTGAAGCAAAAGTGGACAGTGGTCAACTTAGTAAGATGCCCTTAGACTGCATGGACTATTGCACAGGGACATTCAATCACAGATCATTTAAATGATACAAACCACCCAATGTTACAGGCACCTTTGCATAAAAGTATTCCAGAGTATCCACAAAGTAAACACAAAGTCCATGAACTGCAAAGGTGAGGCTTCAGAACAGCAGCTTCAGTTTAGTAAAAAAATATACTCCAAAACAGAAACCTCAGCTTAATAAGGTGTATACTCAAATTTCTCCAACCACAGAACAAAGATCTGGATTCCACACAGCTGCAACACAGTTTTATTGGTACACAAGCGCTTTCACAATGAATAATGAGCAGAAAGAGTCTGATGCTACATTCAGGAAACCGAGTCTTTTTGTACCAAAACAGAATGCTTTAATCAATGCATTTGAGAAAACTTGTATTTCTGATATGTATAAAATGTATTATGAGCGGAAACAACTTAAGGAAAGTGGCAAATGGCATAATTTAAGTAAAGAAGAATTTAAAGCTGTGCATGATTTAGAGAGTAAAAACCAGATAACTATTAGGCCAGCAGACAAGGGAGGGCAAACGGTGGTTATGAATAGAGTTGATTACAATAGTTTGATGCTAGAAATGCTGGATAATACTGACTTCTATCAAAAAATTACATACATACAAAGTAAAAATATGATATCAAGGGTAGAAAAAGAAATTAGATACCTTGAGGAACTAGAGCTTTGTGATAATAATGTGGTCAAATATTTAGTAGTTACAGATCCAACTATTCCAAAGATTCAGGGGTTGCCTAAACTCCATAAAAATTCCATCAGACCCCCAATGAGACCAATAGTAGCTGGAATAAATTGGTGTACTGAACCGGCTTCAATATTCATTGAGAAAAATTTGAAGGCCCTGATATACAAATCAAAGTATATATTGAAAGATACAGAGCATTTTCTCAGAGATTTATATGAATTTACTAATGAAACAAATGTATCAGAACAGTACTTTTTTGTTACATTTGATGTAGTATCGCTGTTTACAGTTATACCAAATCCAGTTGGTATTAGAAATGTGATACATCTATTAGAGATGAATAAGGAATTTGGAAGTAGAACCATAGGAATATTACAAAGACTGTTAAAAATAGTGCTTGAAAATAACATTTTTGTATTTAGGGAAGATATGTATTGGCAAAAAAATGGGGTGGCAATGGGCACTCCTTGTGCTAATAGTTATGCCAATGCCGTTATGTCCAAATGGGAAATGAAAATGTTATAAAAGGAAAATTTGATAAAATGATTATGTTTTATAGGACATTTGTTGATGATCTCTTTCTTTTATGGAGAGGGACAGAAAGTCAGTTATATGAATTCTTAGAATTCATTAATAACTCTACAGAATTTCTTAACTTTACCATGAATTGTTCTACTGATGGTATCAGTTTTTTGGATGTTTATGTAGAGAAAGATAGTACAGGCAAGATTAGCACAAGAATGTACAGAAAGACCTGCCATGCAAACAAATTATTAAGTAGAGATAGTATGCATCCCAATTTTATATTCAGAAATGTAGCACAAAACCAGTTCCTAAGGGCGTCAAGATTAAGTGTAAAAACCGAAGAATATGAGAAACAACTAATTTTGACAGGAAAAGAATTACTAGATAGAGGCAATGATAACAGAATGGTAACTAAAAACATGAAAGATGTGATGAGTGAAAGAGAGAATAAGGCTAAACCATATTTCTCAAAACAATTAGTGAATGGGAAAGAGAAAGTGACACAAGAATGTAAGGATGTGTTTAAATTATTCAAGAGAAGTTGGGATGTACACTAATATTATAAATGAACATTGGAATATATTAACATCAGATTGTAAAATGAAAGAGTTAGTAGGCACAAAGCCACAATTTAGCTTTAAAAATAAGAAGAATTTAAAAAGAAGGCTCTGTATAGACAGAGAAATGAAAGGTAGAGAAAATGAAAAGGGCACTAGACAATGTGGCAAGTGCAACTTTTGTAGTTTTATTTGTAATGATTCACTATTTAATCACCCTGACACAGGGGAGACGTTTTATCTGCGAGCCTATGTGAAATGTGATACAGCACATGTAGTATATCTGGCTATCTGCCAGGCATCTCACAAATTATATGTAGGAAAAACAGATAGTCTTTTAAAAGATAGGATAAGAGAACACCTATATCACATTAAGAAAATAAGTAGTTTTAATGCACTAGCGAAGCATGTGTCAGTTACCAATGAACAACATGTTTTTAAATTTGTTGTCTTATGTAGAACATTCACTGATATAAGAGGGGGTGATATAAAAGCAAGGACTGAGGAAAAAGAAGCTGAATGGATTATTAGGTTAAGGGCTAGTTCAGGGCATGGACTGAATGATTCTGTTCCTATAAGACCAATATTAAAAAAGAGACCATTGAATAGGAGAATGTTGAATTTTTTAGAACTTTACGTATGCTTTTAATATATATTTTTTATATTTGTTATACTATATAAGTTTAGAATTTGTAAAAGTGGATCAAGAAAGTAACACTTAGAATGTGTATATATGCCTTTAAAAATGGTTAAGCAGAGTCATGTGACTGACTTTAAGTGTTATATAAGGTGTGTGTATTTTAATGGTTGTCGTACACCTGAAGAAGCTGTTTGTGAAAGCGGTTGTGTACCAATAAAACTATGTTGCAGCCGAGTGGAATCCAGATCTTTGTTCTGTGGTTGGAGAAATTTGAGTATAGACCTTATTAAGCTGAGCTTGCTGTTTTGGAGTGTATTTTTTTACTAAACTGAAGCCTCAACTTTGCAGTTCATGGACTTTCTGTTTACAGATCATTTAAAGTTAATGCACAGCAAGGTTCTTCATGATAAATATGCTTACATTAAATAATGACAAAATTCTCATTAAGTTTGTAGGTGTGGGGCCTTGTAGCAGAGCTCCTGCAATACTGAGGTCAGATGTATTGACTGCAAGCTATTAAACAATGACAAAATTCTCTATAAGCTTGTAGGTATAGAGTCTTGTGGCAAACTCCTGCAATATCAAGGTCAGATGTAGTGACTGTAGGCTATTAAACAATGACAAAATTCTCAATAAGCCTGTAGGTGTAGGGCCTTGTGACAGGGCTCTTGTAATAACAAGGTCAGATGTCATGACTGCAGGGTCTGCTGTATGAAGAAAGATGTAATGTGGTGTTTTTTTTTATTACAACTAACATTTTTAATGTATAGTAAAAACAAATGTATAACTGCTATCAGCTGATAATGAACAACACATGGCTTTAAATACTCTGATCTTTTAGGTTAGGAAAACGTGTCTTATGGGTTTGTCTGCCAATAAGCAAAACTCCAATGAGTAAAATTAAGCAATCTGATTCTGAAAGCTATTTAAATTATTTTAAGTCCAATTCAGTAATCAAGATTTTAAGGTATTCACTGAGGCAGAGAATCTTGGCGCTCTGATAGCACTAGTATGTGACTTATCAAATACCGCATTAAAATTGCCTCTCTGTATCAAATACATGAGACAACCAGGCTAGTCTTAATTTCAAAATTGCCTTCTCTATTTTCTTCAGTTCTTAGTTCACATAAAGGAAGGTAAATGACAGCATATGTGTGTATATATATATATATATATATATATATATGTGTGTGTGTGTGTGTGTGTGTGTGTGTGTGTGTGTGTGTGTGTGTGTGTGTGTGTGTGTTTATGGGTCTATTTGACATGATCAACAAACCAAAACATCAACACTTAAAACAGTGAGTTGGAAAATTTGAACTGTGAAAACATCAGCCATTGTAGGTAAATGGTATTTAGTGTGATCTCAGAGGTAGTATATATATATATATATATATATATATATATATATATATATATATATATATGTTTTTTGCTTTTTTATAGGTTGATAGGTATAAACTAGGTTAGCAGCCCTTGTGAACCATTTTAAAGTTATCCAATTTATCCTTAGTGAAAATCAAATTCTGTACCTCTTCAATGTGAGTTAAACAGCTTAACTATTATGTTAACTACTAATCTTTAAAATATAGGACCTCTTATTTTTTCAAATCTTTTACATCCACCTGAAATACCACCAACTATAGCAGATGGGACTTTGGTTTAGCATCTCATCTGAAGGAAAATACAGCATGCTCAGGAATACAGCACTCCTATCATGTGCTACACTGCCGTGTCAGCAATCCAACTACACGGTGAGGGAATAGAACACACAGCCTTAAATATGAGTGTGCTAGCTGTTACAGTACTGACACTACCTGTAAAAGAGTAGCCCATTCCCAAAGCAGAAGTTGGATCTAGGTAGTCCAGGTAAAAAACAAGAATCCTAACCAATAGACTATGTGGATCATCCCTAGCCACCCTCCCACCATCAATATTTTTTGCCAGTTAAGTCTTCTCTACTGGATGTTCTGGTCTTTCCATTATTTTAAAAAGATCCATATATGCAAGTCTATGTGCACAGATCTATTTTGTATGCTCAAAAGCTCAAATACTCAAACATTATTTTTGTGAGATGAAAATAATAAAAACTAAAATCCTGAGCTGTGCAATTTTTCCCAGAGCAAGTAAACGACCAAAACTTCACGAAAACACACTGCAGTATCTGAATCCCACATGAACCATGTGAGGGGCTGCACCCACACCCCCTAACTCTATACACCAACTCCAGGATTGCACTACAGTAGGGAAAAGGGCATATTACCCCACATTGGACAAGTGTTTACTTGCCCTCAGAAAAAATGCACAGCTTGGGATTTCAGTTTCATTATTTTCGTCTAGCAAAACTAATGTTTGAGTATATGGGCTTTTGACCAAGCAAAGTAGACCTGCCAGGCACACACACACACACACACACACACACACACACACACACACACACACACACACACACACACACACACGCATGTAGAAAAAGCACGAGCATAGAGAAACTGATCTTTTGAATAAATGCTACATGTTTTGAGGAAGTTATAAGTGTATGTGTTATACAATTTATGAGTAAAGGCTAAGACTTTAAGAGCAAATAAAACTCTAAGTATTATTGGTTGTGTTAAAATTGCAATTTTTCTATTATTTTTGTAACAATGTTTTATTAATTTTAAAACAAAGATTATACAAAATTATTTAAAGATAAATGGAACAAAAAAACATAACTATTGACAGATGTCCACAACAAAATCAAACCTAAAAAACTTCTTCTTCTTTCGGCTGCTCTTATTAGGGGTCGCCACAGCAGATCAACTGTTTCCATTTCCTCCTGTCCTCTGCATCTTGCTCTGTCACACCAACCACCTGCATATCCTCTCTCACCACATCCATAAAGCTTACCTTAGGCCTTCCTCTTTTCCTGTTACCTGGCAGCTTCATCCTTAGCATCTTTTTCCCAATATACTCTGCATCCCTCCTCAGCACATGTCCAAACCAATGTAATCTTACCTCTCTGGCTTTGTCTCCAAACCTTCCAACCTGGGCTGACCCTCTAATATACTTATTCCTAATCCTGTCCACCCTCGTCACACCCAGTGCAAATCTTAATATCTTCAACTCTGCCACATCAAGCTCTGACTCCTGCCTTTTTGTCAATGTCACTGTCTCCAACCCGTATAACATAGCTGGTCTCATTACCCTCTTGTAGACCTTCCCTTTCACTCTTACTGGTACTCGTCTGTCACAAAGTACTCCTGACACTCTTCTCCACCCACTCCATCCTGCCTGTACTCTCTTCTTCACCTCTCTTCCACATTCACCATTACTCTGAACTGTTGATCCCAAGTACTTAAACTCATTCACCTTCATCACCTCTACTCCCTGCATCCTCACCATTCCTCTATCCTTCCTCTCATTCACACACACATATATCAAGTAAATCACTTAATTTTGACCAAAATCTAAACTGTTAAGTAATATTTGAAGTTTTCATTTTGGCAGTTGACAATTCTCTTTTACAGACATTTTTTTGCTAAATTGATGAAAGTAATGAAAGAAAGAATAGATTTACATTTCCAATTCTTTGTGACTATTTTTCTTGCTATAGCTAAAACAGATCAAAGGAGAGGCACCTTCACCCTAGGAATGGAATCCAGAACTGAAGTATTCAATAAGATCAAGGAATTAGAAATGATATAATTATCTGTCCACAAGGCTTGGGCAAAATGTCTAAATTCAACCCAAAAAGGAGTTACTATTTTACAATACAATATCATATGAAACCAACTGTATTTGACACTTCATTACAACTCCAACAATTAATTTTTCCATAGTTATATATCAAAGCTGCTTTATGTGGAGTTAAAAAAACTTTATGAAGAAATCTCAATATATATATTTTCTAATAAAGGGAAGAAGTAGATGTTCCTGTAGATTTAAGAATTAAGCATTTACCTTCATCAGAAAAGGCCTTCACATTAATCTTAGTAGAGTAACTCCTAAATAATGAATCTGTGGAAAAAAACTCTTGATATATATATATGATTCACCTGTGACCACTTATATATATCACATCATTGCCTTGCCCTGAAAAACTTCAATGGCTCAAATTTCCCCAGCTCCTGCTTCTTTCCCAACTGCAGTTTATACACTCACTGCTAAACAAACCCTTAACTTATCCCTCTCTTTCTTCCATAGTATCCCCATATATGCCAGCTCATTCACTTTATAGCTGTGTCCCATAACGTTCTAACCATATATAAACCAAACAAAAGCACAGGCAAAATTTTCTATGAAAACCCAGTGTCCCATGCTTGGAATAGGCTTCCTCCTGACATCCGTTAACATAAGTTGTACCAGCCTCTTTAAAACTGAAGTCAAAAAGTACTTGCTTGAACACAAGATCCTGCCCCTGTCATAATACCCCTTAATTTTTCACTTCTACTCCATTTCATTTCTGCCTCTCTTCTACTTTTCAGATTATATTGTTCATATTTTCTCCATTCCAATTATGTAAAATGCACTATCTCATCAATGTACATCAAATCTTTGTATATAGCAAATTTTTCTCAGTATGTAGATAAGCTTATGCAGTCATTATGCTACCAGGGAATACATTATTGCCTTTACTGACTCTGTTTCCTCACATGTACATCCCCATGTTAAAAAAAAGTTTTAATCATTAGTTAATGCTGTTCTTCACTATATGTATAGTCTATGTACTGTGTATTCCAACACTGCAGGTTAATATATTGTATTCTTTGTTTATATACTTTCTTCTAAACTATTCATTATTCTGTAAACTGGAGCTTTTCTTGTTGAGTCTACACTGAAAATGAGCCAATGGCTCAGCTGGACTAATCCAGTTAACAAATGTCAAATAAATAAATAAAATATTTGAGTTACTACTTAGTCTGAAAATAAACTTAAGTATGTTTGAGATATGCTTTGTTTGAAAATCCATGGAGATTTTGACTTTAACACTAATATATTTTTTACAAAGATTGTATAGTCAATCAATTATTATTTTCTAAACAATGTCTTGCAAAAAGATAATCTGTATTATGTGATTTATTTCCAGTTAGGAATTTATGCCAAAATATTACATTTGCATCTCTAAGGTCTATAATTTTGTTTATATTAAAAGTTCCCAAGCAACCTGCAGTATTTGATATAAGAAACAATAAAAACAACAAACCTTTGACTATATAGTTAGAATTCATGAATCTTTAAAGTCTATAAGGATTTAATCAGTGAAAGGAGAGGAAGAGTATTTTTTTTCTTTTCATTTAAACATAAATCTTTAAAGATCCAGTAACATTTACTAATTCCAAATGTAGAGAAAGATTCTACAACATAGCTGTTATTATTTATTAATCATTCATGATTTCTAAGATGATTGGTAAGAGGAATTTAACCATAGAGATATTAAATTGAGAATTATGGATTTGACCTATAATTCAACATTTGGAAAGCTTAATCCACCTTGTTGCCAATGTTTAACATGCCAATCAAAGGATATTCTTGATTTATTGAGAACCAGAGAAAATGGAGAACAATAGAATTTAATTTATTATAGATTTTTTTTAGGAGGGAGAATAATTAGTGATTGTAGATAGAAAAGTATTTTTGGTAGATTATTATTTTTATTAAAGTAAGTCTACCTTCCATTGTAAAAAAGTTCCAATTAAAAATTATTTAGTTACTGTGTCTATTAAATTACTGTAATTTACTGTTATTGAGCCTTTTATATTAGATTTAATTATAATTCCAAGATAATAAATGCATGAATTGTCCCAAATAAAATTCTTATATTTTCTTAAATAGGTATTATTTTTTTTTATTAATAAGCAAAGTTTCTGCTTTATCAGGGTTAAACATTAATCCTGAAACTTTTTCAAAGTAATTAATGCACTTAGTTAAAATTTCTATTGAAGCTTTAACATCATAACTAGTTATTAAAATGTCATTTGCAAATCATTGAATTTAACAGGACTAATTGTCATCTAGTGAGAATCCCTGAATTTTGCTATTAGATCTAATAAAGTCTGCAAAAGGATCAATTGTTAGAGCAAATAATAGAGATGACAAGGGACAACCCTGTTTTGTACCTTTCAATATTTTGAAGGGGCTAGAAAGAAAAGAGCTAATTTTAATAAAAGAGAATGAGTTACTATATAGGTTAGTTTGAGCAAATAATTCCAACTAACAAAATCAAAGCCTTATTTATATATACACTTATTATAGTTAGTTATTTTTCATCTTTATTAGACAGATATATTAAAGTATTAAGCCTAATTATGTTATCCTAAACCTTTCTAAATAGTATAAAACCAGTTAACATTTGTCTACTGGGAAAGTCCAACTGGGACAGAGCCCATTTTTAGTACAGGCCCAAGCAGAAATCCTCCAGATGTATGTCTTTGGAATGTGCGAGGAAACTGGAGCACCTGGAGGAAATCCATACAAATGAAGGGAGGAAATGCAGACTCCACACAGAAGGCTCACCAGCCAAGAGTAGAACCAGAGAATCTCTTGTTGTGGGGTGAAAACACTAATTCCTCTACCACTGCGCCACCCAGTATTAGTATTTTTACTTAGATCTAACAGGTTCAATTTTTTTTGCAAGAATAGACATAAATATTTTATAATCGACATTTGATAATGAAATAGGATGGTAGGAAGAACAAAAATAGAATCTTTATTTGGTTTCAAGATAGGAGATATCATGGGATATTTCCAGGAGAGGGGGGTCGACATATTTAACTTGTTCAAAAACTTTTAATATGAAATTTAAGATATTCTCTGGGAATAATTTGTATAATTCTGGGATTATGCCATCAAGACCAAGAGCTTTGTTTGGTTTAAGATTATTAATTTTATCTTTTAACTCTTTAAAAGAGAATGACTTATCAATTTTGGATCTTTGTTCTTTGGCTAATTTAAACATTATGCTGTCATTCAAACACTCATTGGTTTTATTGTTAATTTCTAAATCTTTCTCTTTGTTATTAATTTCTTCAAAATTTTTCCTAATGCATTCTAGTGTGCCTTTTAAATCAGCTACTTTTTTTATTTTTATCACTTTGTTTGGAAATGATTTCTTTAATATGACCAGTATTTATTTTTTTCTTAGATCTAACAGCCAACCTTTGTAAGCTTTTTGGGTTTATTGAATAAGGTTGTAATTTTAAATTTTCCAGATATATTAATATTATACGCTGAAGTATATCATGATTTAATATTTTCAACTCAAATTTACCAATTTGCTATAAGGTTTCAAATTGGATTTCAATTCATCTACATTAGACTGCAAAGGCATCAACTCCTTATCCCACTCCTTTTTTTACATATGTCCGAAATTTTAATGTTTCCATATAGATATATATATATATATATATATATATATATATATATATATATATATATAAGATTTTAAAGAATCCATGAGAATTACTTCTGAAATGTATCCATTATTATTAATTTCAATGTATTGATCTATTTCTTTTAGACATCATTCCTTAAAGTCTTTTAATTTTACTGTATAAGCAGGGATTTTATGATAGTAAATCAAATTACTTGGCTTTAATGTTAATGTAAATTGAATACCTTGTGGTTATATAAAGGACATGATGTTATTGATACATCTTCAATTTTAGTAAATAAACTACTAGAAGTAAAAACTTTATGCCAAATGTATAAGAACAATGTGCAAAGTTAAGAGAGTTGGTTGATGTAATATCATATGTTATTTCTCAAATGTTGAGAATTAATAAAATGATGTAAGTGTATATCAACTGAGGCTAGCTTAGAAACCTTATCAGTAGTTGTTCCTTTACTAGAAAGAATACAGTTAAAATCTCCTGCAACAATCAATTCACATTTTGTATATAAGGTTATAAGATCAAATATTTCTTAGAAATTTTGGCTCCAATTCAAATGTCAATTTCTGCCATTGCTAAACCTAACATGCCATTTTTATCTGAATATGTATTTAATATTTTAGGCATAGCTAATGAATTTCTCCAAAGTATAAGAATGACTCTCCTTTTTGATTTAAAATGAGAGCTCACAAGAGTTGAACAATCTTTTAACATCAATATATCTACATCTTCAGATAACAAATCCATTTCTTGTAAGAAAATTATGTGAGCTTTATGCAATTTTAAATATTTGTATAAGCTACCCCTCTTCAATGGATTATTAAGTCTCTTGATGTTTAATGAGAGGCATTTGTATGCCAACATTCATAAGAACATCTAAATGCACTGATTTGAAATGATTTAGCTTAAAATATAATAACCATGTACTAATAATTATTGTTTTGGACAGATACAAAAAAAAACCCCACAAAAACATTCAAACTTATATACTTTCAAACCTCCCATCATGAAATTAAAAATTATCTGATTTGATGATATAATCATACAAACCATACAACAAACTAATCCATCCCTATGTCATCAAGCTAAACAGTTGCTAATGCTTTTTAATATAAAACAATATTATTAATTATAACTATTTAGAGCATACAAATATTTAAGATAATAGAAATATAATGTTGGAAATGTTAATTATAAAGAATGATATTATGCATTTTTGAATATATCAAAAATATCCCAGGAGGGGTGTGTGGCCAAGATATCAGAGTGATAGCAGCTTCTTGATGCTCTGCCTATAAATTTTATTTCTGACAGGATTTAATTGGAATTTTTCTAAATACACTGGAAAATTCACCTTATAAATATTCTTTCTACTACTGTAGATTAGCAGCTGGGAAAAAAAATTGAATTTTCAGTGATTTTTTCTCACAAATTACCTGCCAGAACTTCAACAACTGTATACAGCCTGCTCTAGTCATGAGCCATTCAAAATCCTCAGCTTAAGACACCTTAATGAAAAAAGATTTACAAACTATAATTACAAGTATACAAGACCTCTCTACAAAAATGGACAATTTAGAAAACATCATGGAAAATATGAAGAAAGAAAGTAAGAAGCAAATCAAAGATTTAAAGGAGATAATTTCAAAACATTCAGATCAAATAACAAGCTTAGAGGAATCTGTAAATGAAATAGATGGAAGACAGATTGAGAATGACAGCCAAATTAATTTTCTATTGAAACAAAATAACTAATTAATAGAGAAAATGGAAGACTTAGATTCAAGATCAAGGAGAAACAATATCAGAATTTATGGAGTCCCTGAAAAGTCAGAAGGAAATAATATGGTTCTGTTCTTAAATAATTGGCTGCCCAAAGTATTGAACCTTCCTGAGCCTCTATCTTATGGAATTGAGAGGGCTCATAGGTCACTGTCAAATCCTTCTGCATCAAGTAATTCATCTTCAGCAAGATCTATCATAGTTAAGTTCTTGTCAACACAGGATAAAGATCTAGTATTAAGAACTGCCTGGTCAGGGAATCCTATTCAAGACAACAGAAGAATTATGAGATTTGATAATGATTATACATCTGTAACCATAGCAAAAAGAAAAGCATGTGTTCCTCTCATTAAAGACCTTAAAAAGCTGATATCAAAGTCCAGATACTTTTTCCAGCCAGAATAAAAATCACTCTTCCTGATGGTCAGAAAATCTTTGATAATATTGAAGAAGCAACAGACTTTGTCAAAAGGCACAACTTACTAGACAAATTAGACGATATGGATCTCTCCCTACCAAGCCTAAAGAGACAAGCTAATAATGGCAAGACAACAATAAATGACAAGATCACTAAAAAAACTCAAAGGGAAATAAGACATAAAATCTTCAACTTCCAGTGGTCATAATCCCTTAAAAACAAGATCAACACAACAAACTATGAGGTAAAGTCTTATGATTTGCATGTGTAAATATATATGCCTGCTTCTTCTTTCCTCCCCCCACCCTAGGTGTTCCTGCTACTTAGTAACCTTACTTGTCTTCTTTGTCCTTTTACCTGTCATTTTGTTAGGTTCTCATCCCTTATATACCTAATAGTATGTTATAATAAACATGTGTGGCTATATAGATGCACTGAACTTGTTGGATGTGAAGGACTGTGAACTATAGTTTATTTTAATTAACAAGGTGTCTGGTATAAATAACAAACAATATATAAACACCCTTCACAAATGTAAACTATGTTACAGATATAAAATTCTAAATTGGTAAAGATAGAACTGCTGTAGGTTTCGTGGTGGGAGGGAGACTTAGGGCTTAAGCACATACTGTTGGAAAGACTTTCGTAAGTGTTTTGACAGCTGCAATGAAACATTATATGCTTTTGTTTTCTTTTCTTTAAAATAAAATATGATACTGGTCATCTGGGGTGGGATGGGTCCTTCTGGAGATATGCTGTGGAAGGTTTATACTGCCGATACTAGTTTTCTTTAAAAAAAACAAAAAAAACAGTATTGACCTGCTTGTTATTTTTTTTTTACACGCAATAATTCCTACTTTAACAACTCATGAGCGTATCAAAGCAAGAATTGCTTTAGGCAACTTTCTACACATACCTTGAGAATAAAGTTGACACTAGGATTAGGAAAAGCTTCATAAGAACCAGGGCTTGAGCATTTCAAACCTTGTCAGCTCTTCCGATTAACGCATGACCGTGGAAACTTGTATCTACGATGCATTTGACCTTTGAACGTGTGTCGCACACCAAGAATCATCTATGACAAAAGAAAATAATGGAATGCGGCAGTTATACAGTCGCAAAAGACACAGACCACTTTAAAGTATTTAAATTGTGAATTCATGGTAAGAAAGACAAAATGAGGCTTTGCTCTAACAGTTAGCTTTTGGACTACAGTTTGAAATCTGTAAGTGTATTTATTTAAATGAATATTGTGTTAGATTGTTGCTATGCAGACACTGATTAATACAAGCAAATCTGAAATACTTTCTTAGTCCTTTCCCAAAACATGGTGCTACAGTGAAGGTAGAAGCTTAGGCTGAATGTTTCTCTTAAAGATTTAAGATGGGTAACTAAGTACAAAGATTGAGGGATATGGCCATTCTAATTCAAGAAAGAAAGTTTGCCACAAAACATATTTTAAAACAAACCCCCCCCCCAGCTAACTTTTATCTCAACCATGTAATTTTGTGTTGTACGGGCATAAAAACTGTTCAAACATTAGAAATCAACAACAAACACTGTACTGGGGGAGAGACAACAAGCTTAAAATATGTAAGCACCCAAAGAGAGTGGGTGAAGGGAAGAAAGAGGAGAGTTTCCTTTCATTGTAAGTAGAATTAAAATAAAAGTATTACAGATACATATAGTGAAGCCATAGGTTAAGAGTTAAACACTTGACATAAGTGCACACAGATCTAACTCCCCAGTTGCAATGCTTATATTAAAGCTGCACCACACTAAACATTAGTTAGGTAATAGGAATTGATGAAATGCATGATGTTTCATTCTTTAGTTTTAAAAGAGGGAAGAAGAGAGAAAAAAGAGAGGAAGGAAAAAGTAAAACACCACTGACAATGTAATAATTCAATAATATTAAATGTTTATTGAGCATGCCATGATATATGGTAGACTAATACACTATGGTTTATAGAAAAGTTAAAATATGAAACATAGCTAACAATCTAGAAACTATTGGAGACACATACCCAAGATCACGAACAGTAATAGTAAGTAATGCATTGAATCTAAGAATGAATGTAAACAAGCTTCTGATATACATTATATATACAAAAATTAACTAATTAAAGAGATACACACCTATACTAAACTCCTTCACATAACATATAAGTTTAGCATCTCAGTGGATATTAAAAAAAAAACAGTAAATGCAAAGTTCATCAAAATATAAAGCATTTATAATAAACCTGAGTAAACAGAGGGATTGAGTGACAAATGAAGGAAGGGGATGACTATCACAAGCTATTAAGATTAAAAAACATACAGCAATAAAATAACATAAATTAAATATGATAAGCTTCACACCCCTAACCTTCGGATAAATTTTACCAGTTGTAGCTCATAAATTAACAGTGGAGGAGAAGTGAGTG
This sequence comes from Protopterus annectens, assembly GCF_019279795.1. NCBI lineage: Eukaryota > Metazoa > Chordata > Ceratodontiformes > Protopteridae > Protopterus > Protopterus annectens. The sequence goes on along the minus strand of NC_056737.1, from coordinate 1,309,293,659 downwards.
GGGGGTAGAGGAAAGAAGAAGAATAAGCTTATGCTTAACCACTAATTAAATTCTTTCTATAATATGAAACACTAATGTAAACAGTGAATTTGAGTTAGATACATATCCACTACTCATAATGTAAGGCACAATCAAAGAGGTATTATTGTTAATAAAAGTTTCAGTTTTTCATAATGTTTGAGTCAGTTATACATATGTTGGAATTTGAGAATGCAATCATATTATTAAATACTGAAAAAATATATAAAATATGAGCATTTGTTTCATAAATATATCTTATGTATAACTAGGCCTATATAGTATGTTTTATTAGAAGTCTTGAGTCTTTATGATTTTCAACATAAAGCACAATGTTAAAGAAATATTGAATATGCTTATCTGTATACGTAATCAATAGAGGGCAGAAGCATTATTATAAAGGTTGACTTGACATAGGATTGTTAGAGATGATGTCTTGGATGATGTGTTCATCAAACCAGGAATCTAATTTTCCATGTTTAGAGCTGTATATAGTTATGAATGTTTTGTTAATTTTATTTGTTTTAAAATGCCTGCCCATTACGAAATCTAACAGACATATTTGTATCCTTGAAAATGTTCTCTTATAAATGTATGAATCTAAATGTTAATGGCCCTAATAATCCAATTAAAAGAGGAAGTACAGTTAAATATCTGAAATTGAACAAAGCAGATATAGTCCTCCTACAGGAAACTCATATCATTAATAAAGACCTAGACAGAATGTCCTTCAGTGGTTATATGGTTCTTGTGGAATCTCACTACCAAGCCAAAAGAAAAGGTACAATGATATTATGGAAAAAAAATTGCCAATACCCAAAATTATAGATACGTACTCAGACAAGAATGGCATGTTATGTTTAGTAGTTTTAGACATTAATAAAAGGTATGTAACTTTAGTAAATACATACTGGATACCTAGTGTCGGAGCAGAAACAGCGAATAAGCACTTAGAGTTAATAACTACCAAAGCCAAAGGAGAAATAATACATGCAGGCAACTTTAATTTTCTACTCACCACAAAAGATACCACTAGAGATGATAAATTTAGAATGTCCTCAGCAGCCAAATAATTAAAGAATTTTATTAACATACTAAGCCTTAGGGATATATATGATATAAAAGAACCACAGTCATTAAAATACACTCATTATTCATATAGATATGGTACACAAACAACAATTGATAAAGTACTAGTTACTAATAACTTAATTTCTAAAGTTCAGGAAGTTCTAATTAGTTCCTGCCCATTATTGGACCACAATGCCATATTATTCAAGGTTAATAAAGCACTAAAAGGCCTAATAACATGGCAAAGACTACCTGCATACATTATCACACTTAATGGATTTAAAGAATGGCTTCTAAGTGAGATAAAATTCTTTCTTGATATAAATGACAATAATGAGACTTCTAAGACCATTTTATGGGATTCCTTAAAATCCTATCTATATGGTAGAATTAAAAATTGGTATATAAACAAAAGAAAACAATGGGATAATGAATTAATAAAAATACAATCAACAATTGATGCTATAAGAAAGAATTTAAACACCAAAGATATTAAAACAAACTCTGAATTAAAATCATTATATGCAAAGTATTCAGAAATTGTAAATCACAAAGTGGCAATAAACTTAGAGAAACTTAAAATTCAATCTTACTCAGTAAATCCCAAAAACTTACATAGACTGGCAGTCAAATCAAAACAATTATCAAATATCAACCACATAAAAGAAATTACAGATAATACAAGAACAAAACCAAAGCAAGTGATAGATCCCAAAGAAATTTTGGAGATTTTCAGAACACACCACAAAAAAGTAAATAGCACCAATACAAACCCTGATAACAATATACTTAAAAGCAATTTTCTGAATGAAAACTTTAATAAAAAAGTAACAAAGGAACAAACCGATATCTTTAAAAGAAATCAAAGAAAGTATCCAAAACCTTAAAAATAACAAGGCCCCAGGACTAGATGGCATTATAGGAGAAATCTATAAATTACTGCCAGAAGACTCCTTAAAAATTCTAGTAGCTGCTTTTAAGGAATTCAGAATAAAAAAATCTTCCCATCATGGAAATATGCCCTTATCTCCCCCATTCTAAAGCAAGATAAAGATCCTAAATTAGTAACATCTTACCGTCCTATCGCACTACTATATGTAGATTATACAATTTTTACCTCAATACTTGGAAAAAGACTAAACCAATTTATCCCAAAAATAATAGAAGATGACCAAACTGGTTTTATTTTGAACAGAAAAGTTCAGGACAATGTTATCAGACTTCTATCTTTAATAGATTTTGCAAACAAGAAAAAAAAGAATAGTCAGTTATCAGTCTAGATTTAGAAAAGGCATTTGATTGTTTATCCTGGTCATATTTATTCAATGTTTTAGAAACATTTAATTTCTCCCCAGATTTCATAGAATTAATAAACAGTCTATATAAGAACTATGTGTCGTATATTAAAATCAGAGCCTTTTTGTCCAAACAAATTCGAATACTGAAAGGAATTAAACAAGGCTGCCCTTTGTCACTTCTGCTATATGCCTTAGCAGTGGAGCCATTAGCAAACTGCATAAGAAATAATAATAATATAATTAGTTTCATTGTTAATTCAAACTATACTTCCAAAATACAATTGTTTGCTGATGACATTATTTTAACTATTGGAAATATAGATTCCTCAATAAATTACATCATAAAAGCTCCAGGGCAGTTTGAAAAAAACTCAGGCTTAAAAATTAATAGTAATAAAACTGAAACATTAATACTGAATAAAAAAAATGAATGCTGAACTGAGAAAACATAGTAACTTTAACTGGGAAAATAATACTCTTAAGTATCTACGAATATACATAAATCCAAATTGGAAAGAAACCACACAAATAAATTATAAAAAATGTAATGCATGCAGTTAAAGAGCACCTAAACAAGTGGAATAAAATATTCTTTACTTTGGAAGAGAAATTATCATTAGTAAAAATGTGCATTCTTCCAAAATTCCTGTTTTTTATTCAAACCCTTATTATCAGCCCTCCTAAAAACAATAAAACAACTTATCTCACTTCTAATCAAATTTCTATGGTTTCCACAAAAAACAAGATTAAGATATGATTGGCACTACAGAGAGTGGGAAAAAGGTGGAATCACGTTCCCAAATCTAGACCTTTATACTGATTCAGTTATATTTCACATGAGTCAATGGTTAAGTCACAAATACACATCAAACTGGAAAAACTTATATAAAACTATTTTATTGTCTAATACAGATGAAGCAATAAGTGAAGACATATTTACAGAAAACAATAAAATATTCTTAGTAGTGAAAACTTAGTATATAAAGAGAATAAAATTGAGAAACTGCCATATTGTATTAATTATATACTAAACAATTTTAAAAGAATAATAAACAGAATCCACTTGGCAAGACTCTTTCTAATCCTAATGTTTCTGATAGCACACACAAAGAGTTGCCTAGATTCATTTAATATGAAGAAGATAATGGAGATGAAGGGCAATGGTCTAAATTCCTGGCACCAATTCCTAGGCACTAGTGATGTATATGAAGCAAACAGTCTTACAGCCAGATACAACTTAAATCAAAATAATTTGTTAAACATTCAAACCTACAGAGAGTACTTAATAAATGAATTTAAAAGTAATCAAGTGACCAATATTTAATTACAACCTAAAATAATTTCTCTTTTATGTGAATTAAACTTAACAAATCATAACATGGGATTTTCTTTATCTAAGTTATATAAAACACTAAGAACTGATTTAAAATTGCCTGAAGACCCTCTGTGAAGCTATGTGGAAAAAACAAATTTAATTTTACAGAAAATGATAAATCATTATTACTCAAATCAGTTAATCACACAACATCATCCCCTTATTGGAAGATTTTTACATGGAAATATATTCATAGAAGTTATTTCACCCCACAAAAATAGCTATAATGTCAAATAATACTAGTCATAATTGTTGGAGATGTGATGAAAATGTATGTGCAGACTGGATGCATATGTTCCTTGAATGCAGAACTGTCACTCCTTTCTGGCAGGGATTTAGGGATTTTGCAAAGGCATTGTGGTCGGATAAATGTGTAATTTCAGATTTGCTGTTACTGTTTAATGCTCCAATACAAGAGTATATCCCAAAGACACAAGTGCATCTTCTTTGGTCCCTTTTGGCAATAGCAAGGAAAAATATCACTCTAAACTGCAAAAGCAAAAAGTACTTTAATTTTCTGAGTTTATATTGTTGGCCAAAACTGTATGTAATAGAGAACTACTAACTCTTGCTTCAAGAACAACAAGAACAACACAAAATAAATTATCTTGGATGAAGCTTAAAACGTTACTAGATAAAATGTAAGAATTTTAATCAAAGTAGATTAATTTTATGGGCATTGTACATAGTTTTGGTATCTATAGTTATGTTATCTATACTTGTATTACGTATTAATTGTATAAATGATGTAGAAAATTTTACGTTTCTTGTGAAAAAACAATAAAAATAAAGTTATATAAAAAAATATACCAGGAATAATGCATTTCAGATTTCTCTGTTTGATCAAGACATGTTATATAGTCATTTCTTTTAATTAATGCTGCAACAGAAAATACTATAAAGAGTCTAGTATTTAAGCATTTATAAGGAGGAAATAAAACTGATAACACCTACAACGCATTAACTTATAAACATCATAACACCAATACATATCAAGATCATGTATCATAAAACCTTTAAAATTCATTTAATATCATGAGTCAGAATACAGAAGTATAATTAGAAGATGCTATACTTTAAAAATCACATATTTGTATATATTGTTTTGTGCTTATATATACATACTATATTTACATGGATATGCATACGTGTAACTGTGTGCATGTGCTTGTAAATTATGAGTAGATGCTTGATATATATATTAATATTTAAGAGAGTGAATATGTTCTATGCATCTATGCATAAGAGTAACTATACAAATCTGTGAGTGTATTTAAGTGAATGCTTGTTTGTATTATGAATGTATCTATGTTACTATCAATGCCTCTAGTACTTGGAATGGGTCTGTATTACATTGTTAAAAAGGCTGTTAATTGAAAGCCCTTTCATTAACAATTAAACATCGAAGAACCAAAACTCTGAATGGCCACTTAAGTGAATTTTTTTCCTAGGGGGAAAATTGCTTGCCCATCATCGGAAATTTGCTCTTTCCTCCACTGTAATGTGATCTCGGAGTTGGTATATTTAGTTAGGGGGGTGTGGGGGCACAGCCCCTACTTCTTATGGTCTGACAGTTTGTTTTGTTTGTTGTTGGCCAAGCAATTTTTTTTCCCTGGGAAAAAATTCACTTAAGTTGCAATTCGGAGTTTTGGAACTTCAATTCTTATATGTTGATGAAAGGGCGTTCTATGAACAGCCCTTTCAACAACATAATATAGACCCCTTGGAATATGCATTTAACATCTAAATTCTGTACAGGAAGCATTCTTTTATGATTATATTTTAAGTATCATGTACTTACAAATTTGTTTATAGTAGTTTTCATTGCCATATTCTGAAATGTGTGGATCAAGTTTTTGTATTTATCATACCAATGGGAGATGAAAAATGCTTCAAATGATTTAAAAGTAATTTTAGTATAAAATAAAATTTCATATTTCACTAACAAATGTAGAACATGTCTAAGAGTCAAATCTGTTCATTAATATTATCTTCCAATAATTAGAAAAGTAACTCTGAGTAATTAAGGCAATAGTAGTTGATCAGATTAAAGTGTTTTAAGCATCTTCTCCTCTGAACGGTTTCATGCAGCACAGAAGACAACAGCTAATCTTAAAGTATAAGTACAGTAATGTATATAAATGCTGTTATATGCAAATTAATATCTATATAGAAAAATAAATATATTTATCTCAGAGAAAGTTTATAATTACTGTTAATAGTTTCCAGTCAAATGTCTATAAAAATCATTTTGTATAAAAAAACAATTTTATAGCAACCCGTATGCAGAGGTGTGAACCACGTGTTATCCCATATAAGATATGCTAGCTTTCTGAATGCTTGTTTTCAGTTGCATTTTAGTAATGACGTGTTCCCTGTGTTTAAACTTTCAGTTTTGTTGCATTGCAAAGTTCTTTTGGGCATCACATCAAGTGTTAGATTAAACAATTATATTTCAAGGAAAGCATTGAGAAAACTGTATATTGAAGTAATACCAAAAGGTTAGGAGGGTATTTAGATTTTGTATGCAGTTGATTATACATTGTGCAAACACATCTGTAAATCCCTTACTTATAAATAGACAAGTGTGGTCTGTGTAAATATATATTTCAGTCTGAGTGTGTTTTTGTATGTGGATGTCCTTATGTATATAGAACTGCAATGCAGTATCATTTACTTAAGTACTGATGCTTACTCTGTATCTTATCAACTTTCAAATGATTAATAGCTCTCTATAAAAATATTTTAGTACACTGCTAGATGTTTTTCTCTGTTTACTATGCTGTCAACTTCATTCATGCTATGCATTTGTAAGTATTCTGTATTCCATCGACAGTCTTGTTGCTTAACTACCTCTTTTTATTATATCTCAGGTCTTCCATTATTTGTCATTATCTGTTGATGACCCATGGTTTATGTGTTTGTCATTTTTTATGAGATTAAACCTTTAGGTGTATCACTGTATGTTGCAAGAAGCAGATCAGATATTTTACTTATTAGATCTTATTTAATGAAAATATCTATTTGTGTGAAGAATCTGTATTCAGAGGAAGCCAAGGTAGTAAATACAAGATAGCACTAGAACAATGCAGACATTAGAAATGTCACAAATATAAGACATAACTAGAAAAGAAGTTAGTGGTTTGTACTTGCATAAATGAAATTTGGATATGAAACAAAGTATTAAGTCAGTAACAATAATGGATCAGTTAAGAAAAGTAACCTTTTAAAATATCGTGACTTGCATGCCAAGTCGTGAAATGTTTCGACTGAATAATCAAAAATCCAGTCTGAGAGTGTATAAATATTTGTGTGTACAATATAGCAGGTAGCATGTTACAGAACCAAAGAAACTGTAGAGGAAATTCCATTACTGTAATAGGTACTTCTTAGTTTATCAGAAGTATTCTGTATAGCAGTAACTATCTAATTCATTATTATTAAAGTTATATTAATTTTTCAGCTTCTTTCATGACACATTAAAACCAGTAATATTGTTTTAAACAAGCATTTCCATCACTATAAAAGACATAATCCTCTGTATTGTGATGATCTGCTGTATGAGTATATTATATTTACACTGTACTTATATAAAGGATACAATTGAGTGGACTATAATTAGGATGACCAAAAGATGTCCTTAAATAGAAATTAGTACCGGGTGTCTTTAAGTCTGCAGATGTCTTCTTTTTCTTCTACCCACTGCATTCTTCTTCTCTTTTCTTCTTTTCATTATTCCACCTTCTAAAAAATAATGAGCACAAAAACTACATAGATATGTGTTAAAATTAACTAGATTAATTTTAAATGTTCTATTTTTGTGTTTCTGCTGCTTATTTTAACATTCTAAAAGTTTATTTCCTGTAAATGAGGATTGAAGTTCAAAATGCATTTCCTGCAGTGCGGACAGCTTGAATATGGAATATAGACTGTTATAAGTTGAAAAACAGCTTGATGTATGTGAAAAAAAATCTACAGCTGTTTAACTAACACTAGGTGGGAAAAGGAACTGAAAAGAAGCAGTTATTGTACAAAATGGCTCCTGACCGCATTTAGCACTCACAAGTTAAACAGAAAGCAGTTTTTCTACTTTTAATAAGAACAAGCACTACTTTTTTAAAAAAAATGACTTATTACTTATGTAAATAAATGTACTAACAGTCAATAGCATCTCTAATTCCTTGAATAAGAGACTATCTCAGATACTCTCAATACACCCCCACCACAGACAGTACTTTTTATATTTGTAAATAATGCTAGAGACAAATAAAATAAAATAATTAAGGGGCTTATAAATAACAGTAATAATAACATATATATATATATATATATATATATATATATATATATATATACACACACACACACACACACACACACACACACACACACACACACACACACACTATTTAAGATACTATAAAACAGGTATTAAAAAGTGTAACTTTTTTGTTTGCTTTACCTTGTATGTGATGAACTGTTGTAGATAACACAATTGAATACTTGTGAGAAAGATATTTAGGCAAAATAGAAAATGAAAAGAACATTACTTTTCTTCATTGTTTTACTATTTTTATCCTTCAAAGGCCAGCTATTTCTTTTATCCTTCATAGGTTCATAGGTTCATAGGTAGGTACTAGGCCATTGGCCCACAGGCCTATATAAGCCTAACCAAACAGTACCCTGGCTTTTGCCACTCAAGAAAATTAATTTCCTGTGCCCTGTCAAGCAGAGCCACAGAAGTGATTCCCGGGGTGAATTTCCTATCTCCCATCTAATCATCAAGATTTTTCTTGAAGAGTGCTAATGAGGAGCTTTGTTTGATATAGATAGGTAGCTTGTTCCAGAGCATGGGAAATCTCTGGGGCAGGAATCTATCTCTCCACCATGTTCTGTTTATTGTGGTGACAAGGTTTAGGTCCTTAGGGCGTGTAGCTTGGAGGGATTGGGATTTCTTTACATGGAGCATGTCCAACAGCTCTGGCTTTGACATAGCTTCGTATGTTAGGCAGAGATCGTCTCTTGAGTAGGAGATATGTGACAGAGTAAAGTTGGAGTTTTTTGAGACGGTCTGCATAGGGCATCTGTTTGAGGCCGGTAATCCTCTTTGTGAGGTATTTCTGTGGCCTTTCCAGTTGTTGTAGATGTCTTGTGAGGTACAGATCAAAAAGGGTGTTGTACTCTATAATGGATCTAATGAGTGATGAGTAGAGGGGAACAATGACCTCTTTTTTTCCTGGAAGAGAAACCTTTTGTGATAAGGTGTGCCACAAAGAAGAATTTCCTGACTACTGTGGCAATGTGATTATCAAAGGAAAGACTACTGCCCACCTGTGTCCCAAGGTCTCTTATCACACTTTCAGTGTTAAATAGACTACTGCCTATGTGGTAGTTCATGGGTACAAAGTTTTTACCAAAAGGGATGACAATGCACTTTTTGGCAAATAAAATAAAATTAATTATTTAGTTATATTACACAGTGCAATAGGTAAGAAGAAAGCAAGATAAAACAAGACAGAAGGTATAATGCAGTTTTAAAGCAACCTTGTAACACAGCAGTTGATATGAGAAACCATATAAGACTATTTTAGAATGGAAACTAAGTAACTTAGTGCTAGAACTGATATATAATGATATTAAGAGAAAAGCAGAGAGGTATGAATAAGAAATACTGAAAGTTAAGTATCAATTAGATAATGTGAACTTAGAAACAGTTGATTTGGCTAACAGTTCCCAATGGGAAAATTTCTGAATAATAGGTCTAGCAGAAGTAGCAGAGAAAAAAAAAAACAGTAGAATATGTGTAGGACTGTGTCACCAACTTTCTTGGATGGCAAAAGCCAGGGAACTTGTTGGCTAGCCTTACATAGGCCCTTGGGCCGATAGCCTAGTACCAACCTATGAACCGATGAACCTATGTATACAGTGAGTGGCAGTCTGAATTCACAAGCTGATGGATCATGCAGGGTAGGGGAAACTAAGGACTGAACCAAATGCAAGGACGGGTGCAAAATTTTTAAAATGCAGTGTCACTAAATGAAAGAAGTGATGCTGAGACAAGTTGATTGGAAAAGAGGTCTTATGATGTGAAAAATGAGATCAAGAGTGGTCAAAGAGATTTCTCTCCTAGTACATCAGACAGATTTCTGTGGAGACTATAGATGGGTCTAGTGCTGTGGCATTTAAACCAAAAGGGACACATAGTCTGCCTGGTTAATCCAGGTATTATAAAAATCAAGCTGCAGACAAGGGCACATTATTTCCATTCTCTTTAGGAGGCAAGTGCTATCTGTTGAAAGAATGATGGGACTAATAAATGGTAGGAACCAACAGTCTTTCATATTAGAGGCAGGGGACCACCAATGGAGACAGGAAAAGGAGGAAATGAAGTATGTTGTGGTATATGGTGCCACAGCAGCAACAAACAATGTGACAGAATCAGTAACTGGGTCAAGCCACAACACCACCAAATGGAACAGGAAAAGCAGCTGACAAATGCACTAATTTGTAGGTGATGGCACATTAAGATGGGGCTGAATGTCTAGTTTGTATGTTGATATGGATGAGTAGAGGGGCACATAAAACCCCATCAGAGACCAGAGGAATGGAGAAGAAAGAAACAATACTGTAACAGATTGCTATTAAATACCCCTAAAACAAAAAGGAAAATATCATTGTGTACCAGTCAAGCTGATCTAATGGAGGAGGAGCTGATAAAAGAATAGAATGTAATGGAACTCTGTTCTCTCCAATTTAGTAAGTGTAAAAGAATAATGGGTATATTCACATTTATGGGTAGTAGAAAGCTATCAAATTCCTGTCACACTCCATGAAAATACTGACAGGGATATTGATAAAGGAATATGCAGAGTAGTAGAAAGTAAGATGAGAGGGGAGCAGTAAACATTCAGATCAGGAGTCAGAACAACAGAAGGTGACCTGATGCTTGTAGAAGGACACAGACTGAAGAAGATGCTGGATGAGGAAAGAGTCCAAGTGAATAATCTTAGTTTTGGAAAATGTATGTGACAAGATACCAAGAAAGAAGATTTGGGCAAATCTGCAATAGTCCTAGAAATATTGGTAAAATTAGTGCAGGCTGTGTATAAAAAACAAATGATGCAGGGATGAACAATGCCCATCCTTGTAAAAGTAGGTATGCATCAGTGTTCTGCTTTGAGCACACTCTTAATTATAGTAATGATAGCCTACCTCTACAAACTGGTTGGAGGAGACACAATACATGTGCTGTATGCAGGCAATGTGGCACTACAAGCAGACTCTGAGGTAGCTGGAATACAAAAGTGAAGGTGAATGGGATTTATCAGAGTAGAAGATAAGTGTCATGGTGGCAAATGAGGGAAATCAGAAAAGCTGAAAGCTGAGATGAAAGACAAAATAATGGCACAAGTTAACACCTTCAAGCTATCCCAAGCAAAACCAAGATTCACTCCTCCAAGAAAAGGAAACCAGTCTGGTGGACCCCTGCCATAAACAAGCTATACAATAGAAGGAGAAAACTAGTACAGACAAGAGTAAAATCCCAAGAAGGGAAGACATCCCTTATCAGTATCAGCAAGAAACTACGATTCCTCATAAAATTATTCAAGGCTAGCTTCGAAAGAAAAATTGCCAAGGACTCCAAAGATAACCACAAGGCATTCTTTTGCTATGTCAAGAATCTAAGTGGCAATGCTCAGATCTGCTCGGAGTTAGTGCAGAATGGCACAAAATACACTGAACCAACCGATATTGCCATCATTCTGGTAGACAGGTTCAGTGCAAACTTCACCCCCCTCTCACCCCCAAAAGGGTCCATAACCATACCAGAAGAATGTAGAGCCCCTAAAATCACAGATACTAGGGTTAAAACAGCCCACTCCAAAGCCAAAAACACAGCATCAATGGGACCGGACATTGTCCCAGGCTGTGTCCTACACGAGCTCAAATTAGAACTAACCCCTCACCTAAACACACTGTTCAAACTCAGCCTCTTCATAGGCTACGTACCCATAGAGTGGCACACAGTAATGGTCATTCCACTCTACAAAGGTAGAGCCACAACAGACCTAGGGAACTATTGCCCTATAAGCCTGACTAGCTTGGTCTGCGAGGCTATGGAGCGCATCATCATGGAACTCATTAACAGAGACATTGGGAACCTCCAAACATGGGATCCTACCCAGTTCCACTTTGGTATGGGCAGATCATGCCTCCTAAACCTGGTGGACTTCTTTGAGACAGTTACCAAGACTATAGATGAGGGAAGGGTGGTACACACATGCCTACCTAGACCTCGCAAATACCTTTGACACCATTCCCCATTCTGGTACTATAGACAAGTTCACCGGCCTGAACATAAACCCCTACATCACAAGATGGGTTGCTAACTGGCTCACGGATAGAATCCACATGGTAAGAGTTGCAGGAGCTAGTTCCAACTCTAAACCGGTAACAAGTGACATTCCCCAGGGCTCAGTCCTAAGACCCCTCCTGTTCGGCATATACTTCTCAGAGGTACAGGCAAGCGCAGGAAGACTATAGCTGACCAAGTTCACAGATGATTGTAAACTAGGGGCTATAGTTGACTCTCTGGCTGAAACAGACATCCCCCAAAAGGGTCTCCCTGAGAGAGATACCTGGTGTCAAAATCATGGCCTCAAGCTAAATGCCAAGAAGTGCATAATCATCCCCTTTGGAAAAAAACAAAGTACCCACAAACTACCACATAGGTGGTAGTCCCCTAAATACGGAAGACATAATAAGGGATCTGGGGACCCAAGTAGATAGTAATCTCTCCTTTGATAATTGCATTGCCAAAGTGGTTTGAAAATCCTTCTATGTGGCCCACCTAATCACAAAAGGGGTTCATATCCAGATCAAAAGAGGTCATTGTGCCCCTCTACTCATCACTCATCAGACCCATCATAGAGTACAATGCCCCATTTGGGATGAACCTTACAAGACATCTGCAACAGCTGGAAAGACCACAGAAGTACCTCACTAAGAGGATCACTGGCCTCAAACAGATGCCCTATGCAGCTTGATTGAAGAAACACCAGCTGTACTCAGTTGCATACCGCCTACTCAGAGGTGATCTCTGGCTGACATATAAGTCCATGTCCAATACAGAATTGATGGACATGCTCCACCTAAAGAAAACCATATCCCCTCGAGCCACACGCTCTAGGGATCTAAACCTCACCACAACAATAAATAGGATGTGCTAGAGGGATAGATTCCTGCCCTAGAGACTTCCCATGCTTTGGAACAAGATTCCAATCTAACTTTGGCAGAGTTACTCCCTAACACTCTTCAAGAGAAACCTTGATGAGTGGATGGGAAACAGAAAGTTTACCCTGGGGATCACTTCAGTGGCTCTGCTGGACAGAGGCACAGGGAACTAATCTAAGGGGGCAGCAAAAGCCAACATATTATGGCTAGGCTTATAAATGCCTTTGGGCAGATAGCCTAGTACCTACCTATGAACCTATGAACCTATGGGAATCATAGCTGAGAAGGATAGTCCAGATGAGTTGAATAGAATTGCAATCAAAGGTGATAACAGCTAACTAGCACAAAATATCAAGAGTAGTGTGTGACAGATGAAAGCCAAAGACATTGAAATGTAAGGTATACAAAATTGTGGTGTAAGTAGTGCTTTGATATGGCACCTAAACCTGATCAGTGAAAAGGGAGTAGCTGAGGACACTTGAGGTGATGGAGATTGACTCTGTGAAGAAGGTGGCAGAGTGTACACTGTGGAACAGTTTAAAAAATGAAGACATCAGAATGTTAAATAGCCCCAGATGCAGAGAAGGTAAGGGAGAATGTATTATGTTGGTTCAGTTACATGTTAAAGAAAGCAACAGAGGGAGATTTAGTAAAGTACATTTGGGAGGAGTTATAAGAAAACAAGAGGAGACAAGGATATGTAGTGAATAGATTACTGGATGGCCTACATGTGAGAAGACTGGAGGGACAGTGATGTTAACTCAAGGTAGATAACAGCTGTAAATGAAATCCTGAACCCAAAGTTAAAATGGGATGGTTGATGCTGATGAGGATGCTTTACTGGGCAACCATATGACTTGTTTACAGTTTTGACCTCTTTTAATTATACATGGATGGTTGGAAGGATTTATTTGTTTGTTTATGAGTAAAGAAAAATGTTGTGACTGGTGACGTCAAGGTAAATTTGCTACATACTGATGAATTCAATACCCAAATTACACTGACAGATTTAGATTTTTTACATTTTATGCATATAAATGTTTATACATATGCACATATTCCAGAACACAGCACACATACATATACAGTTGGTTGAATTAGCATTAGGCATGTAAATGTCACTTAGAGGATCATTATCAGCTGAACTCGATGTGTTATACTTGTAATCACCATCTCAAGGGGTATGTCAGGATTTTACTGATAATGGTCTCTAGGGTTGAAGTGTATAGATATATCAACAGACACAATGGAAAGTATTTTCTCTTTATGCCTACAGAATCCTATTTTTCAAGGGTGTCAGCCATCATGTTTTTGAGACATTTCACTTTATATAGCTTAAATGGTTGTTTTAATATCCCACAAAAATAAGAAATCAGTGATATAGTTACTTCGTACTACCTTAATACACTGACAGAAATTAAGATACATAATAAATTTGGTAGGGTAAAATCATGCAAATCTCTTAGTTTGACTACTTCTAAATTAAGAAAGCAGTTTATAAGTGGAACTGTTGTTTCTTGATAAATTAATCACATTGAATTAAACATTTCACAAATTTAAGTAATTTACATTAATATGAAGCTGTTTAAGGATTTTGAAATAGATGCATTTTGAATAATTCAGTTTTCAAAATTTAGCAAATGCAGTCTGAACTTCTTTGATGAACAAAGCACCATTATGTTAATTGTAATCACAAACAAAACTTTTGGCAAGTTTACATTCAGGGAAAAAGGTACACAAAGGGACACCCCCATCTGTCACTTGTATTGGGTAGAAGAGGACTAGCATCATTCAATAGATAACAGCTGTGCTACTAACACAATCTTTTATATGAGGAGTTGATTTTTCCCAGCATTGAATTAATATTTCCAGCAGGAATTATATCACTTTATTAAAGGCTCCCATAAATTAGTCTTTCAGGCAATTTCTTGGCTGTGTAACTATATTAGAACATACTTCTGGTGAGTTTAAATACTAAAGTAAAGAAGATTACAAATGAGCAGCTTTTGGTGGAGATATAACAGAGGGAAAACATTTTGATTTCAAAACTTAACATATCATACACATCTTTGATTACATTGGCTTGTATATTACAAAATCCATTTTTTCACTATAAACTTATTTTTAAACATCTGCTTACATGTTTGTGGAACTTAATGAATAAATAAAATCCTCAGGAAAGCATTACACATTTCAGGGTTAATGAACCCAGAGCTGTTTTTAAATATGAACTTAATCAAGGAAATGCAATAATGATAGAAGATAAATAATTGTGGTTGCAAAATAAATAAATGGTTCTTTTCAGGGATAATAGCTGAGTAGTGTTAGCAGGAGCATCCGAGTATATGAACCTTTTTGTCTTTTTTTTAATCAGGAGAAACACAATGGACATATATCTCTTTTCCAGGGGTGAACTACCATCTCATATATTGTTGTATACCTTATAATTTACTGATGATAACAACATATGCAGGAAGGTTTGGGGGGGTCTGTTTAGCAGAATGCATACACATCTCATGACTATGAACTAGTATGCAATACTAAGCTCTACTTATTCTTATTTTTTCACCCAAAAGTTTTTATTGATTTTCTTCAAAATATAATAAATGACTTAACTGATATTTATCTAATAATTCAAACATGTTAACAAACTATATACATTATTTACATTTGGCCTGAAGTTTGATTATAAAATGAACCAATCTGAGTCAATTTTGTGTGATCTTTGAACAAATATTTGTCTTCCTCTATTTTCTTCTTTTAAGTAGAGTCTGAGTTAATTTTTACTGTCATAATAAGGGATAATATCTTCTTCCAGGGGTTGTTGGTCCATATATTAGGAGCAATCCTTAGCTCCTTGACTTTGACTTCCATCATTGCTGTTTCATTTAATAGTCTTAAAAATTCTGCAAAGGATGGTTCAGAAATGGATTTCCACTTTCTAGTGATGCACTTCCTAGCAAACGCTAGTATAGTCCATATTAAGTATAGATCTTTTTTATTCATTTTAATTTTTTTCATTAATATTCAATAAACTTAAAGATTTAAAGTAAATGTATCTGTGAATATGGCTTGAAAGAAGTAACCAATATCTTCTCAATAATATTTTTTTACTTTAATGAAATCATAAAATATGTGTTTCCAGTCTGCTTTACATGTTTGTAGGCATCTCCAACAGATAACATTGTTGTAAGTGTCAAGTTTGGCTTGTTTATTGGGGGTAAAAAAATATCTATGCAGAAATTTCCACATGTATATTCTCCAAAATTGTAAGTTAGATATTAATTTGATAGAATACAATAGGTTTGTTTTACTTTCTGTGCATATGTTTATTGAATGTCCTTTGATGATAAAATCCCAATAGTTTTGTTGAGTTTTAATTTTATAATTTATTAATAATGTGTATAAATGTGAGGTTATATTTTTCCAATTATTATTACCATATATAATTTCATCAAAATATTTTATACATTTAGGTCTGGTTTTAAAAGGAGAATCATTTATCATTCTGCATAGATCTTATGAATATATCAGCACACTTTGTAAAACCAGCCAATCTGAAGGTGAAAATTCATATGTATTTATCTATTGACTGTCAACTATTTTTTGATTATTAATACATTGCTGCCAACAAATAAAGTTTTTTGTTTCCCACGTGGTAAAAGCATTCTTATGATTCTTATTAGGAAGGCTTTTTGTGGAACTACAAGGAATTATTAAATATATCCAAATCTTTACATCTGTATTGGCAATAATACATTTTCTAAACATGTTAAAAATGTAATTTGTAAATTTTAGTTTAGCAGGTTTTACTATATAATATTGAATTCATATACACAAAATTTGCCAAGGTTTATTAATTAGATTATCTAATATATGTTTTTTTTTATTATGGGATTTTCATTTGAATAGATAATAGTATGTGAGGTTTTCCAATTAGCGGAATAATTTGGATCTATCCAGTTTATAATTATTCTAAATATAGAATCTTTTATGTAGGTCTCTATGTCTGAAAAGTTGATTCCTCCTCTTTCCTATAGTCTAGTATGATGTATGAAGGTTACTCTATTTTTATTGGGATACCAACGAAATTTTAATAAAAGTGTATTTATTTATTTTAAAATATGTTTTTCTGGTATCTTAGGAATAGCTTGTGCTATATATAAAATTTTTCGTAATAGTATCATTTTTATTATCTGTAATTTATCTTCAAAAGTTAAATGTATTTTATTCCAGCTTAGTATATAGTTTTTTCATATTATTTATGACATTATTATAGTTTATAGCAAGTGGTGTTTCTATATTTTACATAGAACAATGCCTAAATAATTTAGGGTCTTTCTTTTGTTGAAGTAAAGGCCTGAAAATTAAGTAAACATTTTCTCCTTGTTCATCTAGCTTCTTTTGAGATGGATAATGGAAGGAGAATGTTGCCTGCAAATAACATAATGTTATAGTTATAGTGTCCATATATATATATATATATATATATATATATATATATATATATATATATACCTTTTATTTTTGCATTGGAGTGAATTGAAGAGGCAAATAATTTAATAGCTAGTGCAAATAAATAGGAGACATGGGACATCCTTGTTTTGTTCCTCTTGTTAAAACTATGGATTCAGAGGTAAATAGTCATAGTTTTATGGATGCTAAATTGTTTTTATGTATATATTTTTTATTAATAAAATAAATGGTTGAGGAAATTCATAAAGAGCTAACACCTTAAATAGATATTCCAAATTTAGCAAATCAAAAGCTTTTTCTATGTCTAATGCTATTATTAGGGCTTCCTGATTTTCACTATTTAATATATCTATAAGTGTTAATACTCTTTGAATGTTATCATAAGTGTGTTTATTATATATAAAACCTGTTTGATCCTCATTTATAATGTGGATAAAGGATTTTTTAATTCCATTAACTAAGATAGACATAAAAATGTTATAATTGTTGCTAAGTAAAGATATTGGTCTATAAGATTTACATTGAGTAGGATCTTTATTTTCTTTTATAATTGGGTATAATTAGTGAATATCTCCATGAAGGTGGTATTATGTTTTTTGTTTGAATTTCTAGTAAAGTTTTATGGAAAACTGAGGTTATGGATTTTGGAAGAATTGTATATATTTCTATTATAATACCATCAATTCCTTGTGCTTTATTGCTTTTACTTTTCTTAATACTATCTGTGACTTCTTTATATGTGATTTGTTTTTGTATATCTAACTTTAATTTTTCTGGTATTTTCATAACTTTGGGAAAGATTAGTTTGAAATTTGAGAAATTGATAGGAGTTTTGCTACTTCCATAGTGTTCCTCATAATGGTGTTTAAAAGCTTCAGAAATGTCACTTATATCTGGTACTTGTTTATTCTTTTTCCCCTCATGAATGATGTTAGTGATGTTGTCTAATCTAGATTATCTTTTAAGTGTCTTGGTGATGTAGAATATGAGTTTAGTTATAGCTTTTCTAATGCTACATTAATTTTATGGTTTAGAATTTCATTATATTTTTTGTTTAACTCTTCAATTTTTTAATAGAATAATTTGTTGGATTATTGTTGATCATTATAAGCTGTTTTTGTATATTATGCAATTCAGATTCCCATTCTTTGTTTTGTATTTGAACCATGCAAGAATTTTACTATAAATAAATATATATATATATATATATATATATATATATATATATATATATATATATATATAGTCTTTCAAGGTATCCAATATGATTACTGTATTTATCTCTTCAGTATAGCTGGTTTCTAAGAAAAATTGTAGTTCTGAAATTAGCCATTGTTTAAATTCTTTTAATTTTGTAACATAAGCTAGTATCCTTGTTATAAATGTTATTTTTTTTAAAGTCTACTTGAAATTTGAGAAAAAGAGAATAATGATCTGACATGGGACAGAGGGTTATCATTTTTTTTTTATTTTTTGTATTTAACTCGTGATTCATAGATTTTATCTATTCTTGTTTGGGTGTTAAATCTATGGTCTTGGTGGGAGAAAAATAATGAATTATTTTCTTTAAATTTGAATGTGTCATTTAGGTTGTGCCTTTCACTCCATTTTATAAGTAATTTTGCTACAGGCTTTAGTCACATATTTCTTTTATTAGTGGTCTGTGAGTTATCTAAAATGCAATTAAAATCTCCACCTTTTATCAGATTGCCTTTATATATTTTACTAACCAAATCTAAGTTTATTTTAGCAGTCCCTGTGCCCATGCCAGGAAGCCTGTATAATTTTACTAGCATCCAAATCCTGTTATTAAACTTTAATATAACAAGTGCTAAGATGCCTTCATTGTTTTCATAATTATAAATGATTTGGGGATTAGTAACATTCTTTTTCCACAAAATTTACTCCTCTATTTTTACTTTATATGAGGAATGAGCTAACGTTAAATATTTATTTGGATTCTAATAATGTTTATCATTTGTTTTAAAGTGTGATTCTTGGAGAAATATCACCTGAACTTTATTTAATTTTAGATACCTTAATGGATTTGATATTTTCTTTGGGTTGTTCAAGCCATTGATATTTAAAGAAAGTAGTGTTAAATCCATATATTTCTATTCAGTTTAGAGTTTATTTATGAACTAAATCATACTCAGCACTCTACTTTGAAATTTTAATTGTTCAAAATTTTTGTCTTTTCTAATTTTTTAATCATATTGTTCTGTTTTTTTTTTTTTTTTTTTTTTTTTTGTTAAAGACTATAAGATAAATTCTAGTTCAGGCCCACAAAAAAGATAAACGTTTAATATAACAACTACATGTAGTGAAAAAATCCAACAGTTCCAGAGTTCCTCCATTGTACATGGAATGATATACATTCCTAATCTGGTAGATAAAAAAAGATTTATAAGATTGTCCCTCATACCTTAACAACAAAAGTTCCCTTTGAACTCCATATTAATTTTACTGGAGATCGGTTGAATTTGTATAAGAAAAACTATGCTTAGCTTGTTTATAGATCAATTATAACTAACTTAACTAAAAACATAAGTGGTTATTTGTTTTCAGTTTAAATTATGTCTCATCTTTTTTCAAAAGTTATGTTATTCCCATGTAGAGACTACATAAATTAAAGTATCATTAGCTACCTAATAATTGTGAGTACTAAGTTCATGGATCAATTATGTTTGGTACATAATAATGCACTTATACTTGTTTCAATAAATATATGTTGTTTTTCTACTTTTTATATGTATTTTGAATGGATGTTGAATTGTCTATTAAGACATTTAGAGGAAAATGTTTTCTAATAATTGTTCTTTGTCTATAGTATATATTATATATTTACATGTTTTCCCCTTTTCTTTTCTCTCTCTTCTCCCCCCTTCTGTTTTGTAGAATTTTTTACATGTGATAGATTCCTTGATTCCAGTCATCTAAGGCCTCCCCAAGGTACATAAAAATCCCCAAGACCCACCTATGAGACCAATAGTGGCAGGGAGAGGTTGGGCAATGGAACCATTATCCATCTACCTTGAGAAACACCTGAGACCCTTGGTGAATGAATCTACCATATTCTTAAAGACACAAAACATTTTTACTGGACTTATACTCCAAGCTTGTAGATCTATTGTTAGATATGTATTATAAAATGGTTAACCTGGATGTACAGTCCCTTTTTACTATGATACCTAACACTGAAGGTGTTGAGAGTGCTATGAGATGTTTACAGAGTTGCTTAGCCTATAGTCCAGCTATGAAAGATTTATTTGGTGGCCTGCTGGAAATTGTCCTGGAAAATAACATCTTTCTTTTTAATAAGGTAGCCTATATTCAGAAGAATGGTGTGGCTATGGGCACTTCATGTGCCAATATCTACGCCAATCTTGTCTTGCTGGACTGGGGACGTAATAAGCTATTTGTCCTAGATAGTTTTAAGAAACATGTTGTTTTCTATGCACGTTTTGTTGATGATCTTTTCCTACTGTGGACTGGTACAGATAAAGCCCTGGATGACTTCCATAAAGAGATTAACAGTCTAACCATTTTTTGAACTTTTCTATTGAAAGTTTGATTAACTGCATTACTTTTTTGGATGTTTTTGTTGATAGACTGCCAAATGGGATGCTCAATACTGGAGTCTTTAGAAAAACATGCTATAGGAATCCCCTATTACATTGGGAAAGTATGCACCCCAATTACATATATAAGAACTTGATAAGGGGACAGGCAATAAGAGCATCCACGATGAATCCAAATTATGATAGCTTCTAACAAGAGTTGTCAAACTTAAACAACAGGCTTTTACAAAGAGCATATAGGCCAGATGAGATCACCTCCCACTTTGAAGGTGTTTTGGAGCTGAGGAATGGTATTGCTAGACCATATTTCTCACAACCATATCCAGTAGAGAATGTCCCTGATATATGTCCTGAAGTTAGCAATCCACCAGTTAGATTTTCTGTTAGTTATATGCAAGACATAAACAGTATAAGAGAGGTTTTGAACAAAAATTGGAATCTACTTTTACTTGATTCACAACTTAAAGACACTGTTGGTGAGGAGCCTTATTTTAGATATAGGAACAAGTCTAACCTACATAGATTACTTTGTTACCCTCGCCTATCTACACAGCTTAATGAGTGTTTGAACAATATTGTGGGTACTGTTCCATGTAATTGTTGTAATTTTTGCAAATTTGTAGATACCAGTTCCCAGTTTATTCACCCAGTGACTTCCTATTGTTTCAGGTTTCAACTCAGTGCTAATTGCAATACATCACATGTCATTTATTTAGCTAAGTGCACTGCTTGTCAAGCATTCTACATAGGCAAGACAGACAGATGCCTACGAAACATAGTAAGGGAAGACCTTTATCACATTCATACACTATCTCCATGCAGTGCACTTTCTAAACACATTATAGACAGTAACATTTAATGTGAAGTGCTTTTTGTCTTCCAGCTTTAGAAGACTTCATCAGACAAAATAAAAAAACTTCATACATAGTTTTAAAATGAAAAAGGCGCCAAAGCAAAGCACAGTAATTGAACTTAGCCACCATTCAATTAACTAATTATATACTGAGTTAAATAATTAAAAGTGTTCTGCATCAAAAACCTTTTTCTTGTGTTAAAAAAGCTCATGTCATCAAAATAAAATCATTCATTTAAAACTTCTGCTAAAAACTTTCATTTTAGAAAAAACAAGATGCAAAATTGTACTCTAACATAAAGTACAGAAATACTGAATGAAAAGCATAAATGAAGGAAAATGTAGTTTTAAATATATGCTTGGAGTGTAAGGAAAATAATAATAATAATAATAATAATAATAATAAGTATAAAATAAGTATAAATATAACAACAGACTACTATCACAACACCAATAGGTGACAGTGTCTGAAGCAAAAATGTCAATAACTATGGACAGGGTGTCAAATACCTAAAAGTACAAATACATACAGTAAACTATGTTCTAAGACCTTAGAGGATCTGTGTTCTAAAATTGTTAAAAAATTTTAAAACTATTTTTTGTTACTACACTATAAAAGTGTACAAATGAACTCAAGAAGAAAAACAGGAATAAACTACAACAGTTGCTACCTTTTGCTAACATGAAATGAAATACTGTGTGTGTCACCTCAATAGACTTCTCAACTTTGAAATACAAGTCAAAGATGTGACCTTGTTTAAACTAGGGGGAGTGTAGGAATTCAGCCTAAGCTGCCAAACAAGTTTACGTTTCTCTAACAGTAACTGATGTGGTCCACCTTTTTCATCAACCACTACCTGATCTATCACTTTGAACAAAAAAGCATGGGTAGGATTCACGTTACAGTGTCTCGCTAGGGCATTGGTACTACTCTTCTTCCTTATATGATATGTGTGTTCATAAATCCTTTCTTTTAGTTTCCTGTCAGTCTTACCAATATAAAAAGCCGGACATGACTGACAGGAAGCCAGGTAAATCACTGATTTAGAACTCCAACTGTACTGGCCTCTGGCTTTAAACATGTGTTGATTCACTGTGAATCTAGACCCTGTAGAAATGAATTTACAATAATTACATGCCTCACATTTGTATGTGCCCTCTGTTCTAGTGAGTTTCATAATCGTACTTTCCATGATACTTTTTAGGTTTCTACCTTTTCTAAAAATAATAACTGGTTTGTCACCTAATTTCTCCACTAAATCCTTCTCAAAGGTCAATAAGTGCCAATTTCTTCTAAGGATGGTACTAATAAACTTCACTTCCAAAGTAAAAATGGTAATAAAATGCTTCTTGTAACAAACAAAGTCTGTACCTGATGAGCCCATGACTACTGGTGGTGTACTTGTACTGGGCACCACCACACCTAATTCTTCTTCCACATCCAAAACTGAATCTCCTTCTTTTACGGTAAGGATGGGATTAAAAATACCTGACAGTCTCTTACTACAAACCTCTCTTACCACCTCATCAACTAATGACTCTGGGTAACCATGACTCACAAACATGTGCTTCAACAAGATACATTCATCATCAAATGATGTACCAACTGTCCGTTTAGGACAGATTTCTTCTGATGGAATGGGTGACAACTTGAAAAATGCAACAACGTGTTGGAATACATAGGCTTCCTGAAAAGTTTGGCTAAATAGCCTTTACGTACAGTGTCCCTTACCAATTTCACATCTGAATAACTGATAGTGTCCTCTTTGAATGTGTGTGTGAATCTTAAGAAAGAAGTACTGTTGTTTAATGCCTCTACAAAGCTACATGCGTCATCTGCACTCCCTTGAAACATGATGAAAATATTGTCCAAAAACGTATTGTAAAGCTTTATTTTCTTATGGATGTCTTTACTAAATATGCGTTCATGTTCCCACTGTGCTAGAACTAAATTAGCATAACTTGCCCCACATGGGGAACCCATCGCTACCCATATCACTTGCTTGTAGTTGTTGCCATTGAAACTGACATAGTTGTCATTCAAAATCACATCCAGTAATTCTTGAATCAAACGTATTTCATCACTCTCTACTGCATAGGAAATACGTTTCTTAGTGATATATTCTAACCCTATGTCATGTGGGATAGAGAAATAAAGGTTCACCACATCTATTGTTAAGAAAAAAACGTTGTCATGAAATTTAAATTTTTCTAAATTTTTCAAGAAAGCCCAAGATTCTTTTCTTTAATAAGTCATCCACAAACTTAGAGCATGCATATGTAATAGAAGATCTTGCATTCACCAAAGCCCTCATGGGATGGTTTTCAATGTTTTTGTGCAGTTTAGGTAAACCAAACAAATTGGGTGTTCTTGGCTTCAAAATCACAAGGTAATTATAAACATCAACACTGATCAACGCTTCTATCAACAAATCCCTAAGGAAGGAAAAGATTTTTTTTACAAGCAATGTTCATTTCATTAAGGCTCGACCTCATGTGGATCTTACTATCTAACACATCAAACATTCTGTTGTTATAGTCATCATTGTCCATGATCACCAAACCTCCACCTTTGTCCGGTTTCAAAAACCGGACCGTTAAAGCTCTGACCAACCTCAAAGCTTCAGCTTCATCCTCAGTTATGTTCTTAATAACATTTTTTCTAGCACTCATACGTAAAGACCTCAAATCGGACTCACACATGTGCTCAAACATAGAGTGGGGCACACAAGTGGGTTGTACATACTAGCCACTCTTAAAAGGTCATTGATGTAACCCATACCTCCAAACATCGCAGACAAGTTCAATTTTCTAGCGTATAATTTCAAATCAATCAAAACCCCTGGTAAGTCAAAGTGTTCCTCAGGTATGAAAGTCAAACCCTTACTGAAAAGTTCACACAACTCCTGGCAAATGGTGTAACTTGAGAAATTGTACACCTTGAAGTCACCACTGCCATTCAACAAAATGACAGGTGCATTAGTTATCTGTTGTATTTGTGATTCTCCTTCATGCCCCTCGTATTGTATCTCCGTGGATGGTTCTGGCCCCTGTTGGAAAAAGAATCATTCATTTTGTTACTGTTGTAGTGGTTGTTGCCTACCGCATTGGTAACAGGATGTTTGTCAGCAATATTCTCCCTCCAGCTGCCCTCAAACAGATCTAGATCGCTGACTTCTGGTCCTACCCTCACGGGTACCTCAGGGTCATTCCCATTGTCTGTGTTCACAACATTTATACATTGTGCAAGGTTGCGTTTGAGGTTGGTCAGAGCTTTACCGGTCCGGTTTTTGAACCCGGACAAAGGTGGAGGTTTGGTTATCATGGACAATGATGACTATGACAACAGAATGTTTAACTTGTTAGATAGTGAGATCTACGTAAGGTCCAGCCTTAATGAAATGAACATTGCTTATAAAATAATCTTTTCCTTCCTTAGGGATTTGTTGATACAAGGGTTGATCAGTGTTGACGTTTATAATTACCTTGTGATTTTGAAGCCAAGAACACCCAATTTGTTTGGTTTACCTAAACTACACAAAAACATTGAAAACCCTGAGGGCTTTGGTGAATGCAAAGTCTTCTATTACATATGCATGCTCTAAGTTTGTGGATGACTTATTACAGAAATATGTAGTGAGGGAGGAACAGATATGCAAGGACTCTTGGGCTTTCTTGAAAAATTTAGAAAAATTTAAATTTCATGACAACATTTTTTTCTTAATAATAGATGTGGTGGACCTTTATTTCTCTATCCCACATGACATAGGGTTAGAATATATCACTAAGAAACTTATTTCCTATGGAGTAGAGAGTGATGAAATACATTTGATTCAATAATTACTGGATGTGATTTTGAACAACAACTATGTCAGTTTCAATGGCAACAACTACAAGCAAGTGGTAGGGGTAGCGATGAGTTCCCCATGTGGGGCAAGTTATGCTAATTTAGTTCTAGCACAGTGGGAACAGGAACACATATTTAGTAAAGACATCTATAACAAAGTAAAGCTTTACAATAGGTTTTTGGACGATATTTTTATCATGTTTCAAGGGAGTGCAAATGACGCATGTAGCTTTGTGGAGGCATTAAACAACAGTACTTCTTTCTTAAGATTCACACACACATACAAAGAGGACACTATCAGTTATTTAGATGTGAAATTGGTAAGGGACACTGTACGTAAAGGCTATTTAGCTACAATTTTCAGGAAGCCTACGTATTTCAACACGTTGTTGCATTTTTCCAGTTGTCACCCGTTCCATCAGAAGAAATCTGTCCTAAAGGGACAGTTGGCAAGAGCAGCTCGAATGACATCTAAAGACACGTCATTTGATGATGAATGTATCTTGTTGAAGCACATGTTTATGAGTCATGGTTACCCAGAATCATTAGTTGATGAGGTGGTAAGAGAGGTTTGTAGTAAGAGACTGTCAGGTATTTTTAATCCCATCCTTACCGTAAAAGAAGGAGATTCAGTTTTGGATGTGGAAGAAGAATTAGGTGTGGTGATGCCCAGTACAGGTACACCACCAGTAGTCGTGGGCTCATCAGGTACAGACTTGGTTTGTTACAAGAAGAGATTTATTACCCCTTTTACTTTGGAAGCGAAGTTTATTAGTAACATCCTTAGAAGAAATTGGCACTTATTGACCTTTGAGAAGAATTTAGTAGGGAAATTAGGTGACAAACCAGTTATTATTTTTAGAAAAGGTAGAAACCTAAAAAGTATCATGGAAAGTACAATTATGAAACCCACTAGAATAGATGGCATGTACAAATGTGAGGCATGTAATTATTGTAAATTCATTTCTCCAGGGTCTAGTTTCACAGTGAATCAACACATGTTTAAAGCTAGAGGCCGGTACAGTTGTAGTTCTAAATCAGTGATTTACCTGGCTTCCTGTCAGTCATGTCCGGCTTTTTATATTGGTAAGACTGGCAGGAAACTAAAAGAAAGGACTTATGAACACACATATCATATAAGGAAGAAGAGTAGTACCAATGCCCTAGTGAGACACTGTAACGTGAATCCTTCCCATGCTTTTTTGTTCAAAGTGATAGATCAGGTAGTGGTTGATGAAAAAGGTGGACCACATCAGTTACTGTTAGAGAAACGTAAACTTGTTTGGCAGCTTAGGCTGAATTCCTACACTCCCCCTGGTTTAAATGAGGTCACATCTTTGACTTGTATTTTGAAGTTGAGAAGTCTATTGAGGTGACACAGACAGTATTTCATTTCATGTTAGCAAAGGGTAACAACTGTTGCAGTTTATTCCTGTTTTTTGTCTTGAGTTTCTTTGCACACTTTTATAGTGTAGTAACAACAGTTTGTTTTAAATTTTTTTAACAATTTTAGAACACAGATCCTCTAAGGTCTTAGAACATAGTTTACTGTATGTATTTGTACTTTTAGGTATTTGACACCCTCTCCATAGTTATTGACATTTTTGCTTCAGACACTGTCACCTTTTGGTGTTGTGATAGTAGTCTGTTGTTATATTTGTACTTATTTTATACTTATATTATTATTATCATTTTCCTTACACTCCAAGCATATATTTAAAACTACATTTTCCTACAGTTATGCTTTTCATTCAGTATTCTGTACTTTATGTTAGAGTACAGTTTCGCATTTTGTTTTTTCTAAAATGAAAGTTTTAAAGAGAAGTTTTAAATGAATGATTTTATGTTGACGACATGAGCTTCTTTAACACACGAAAAATGTTTTTGATGCAGAACACTTTTAATTATTTAACTTTTTCCTACATTTATGCTTTTCATTCAGTATTTCTGTACTTTATGTTAGAGTACAGTTTTGCATCTTGTTTTTTCTAAAATGAAAGTTTTAAACAGAAGTTTTAAATTAATGATTTTATTTTGATGACAAGAGCTTTTTTAACACAAGAAAAAGGTTTTTGATGCAGAACACTTTTAATTATTTAACTCAGTATTTAATTAGTTAATTGAATGGTGGCTGAATTCAATTACTGTGCTTTGCTTTGGCGCCTTTTTCATTTTCAAACTGTATATGAAGTTTTTTTCTTTTGTCTGATGAAGTCTTCCAAAGGTGAAAGATGAAAAGTACTTCACATTAAATGTTTTTGGAGTTATTCTAGCCAGATCGGAGCCTGTGTTGTTTTTTTCATGTTGGAGAGTTTGTTGTTCCAGTTATTTTCAAACATTATAGACAGTGACAATACACATTCATTTGTATTCTTATTTATACAGATCAATGAACCCAGTGTTAGGGGAGGGGATATATGCAATTACACTGAAACAGTGGGATTAAAATGGATTATCAGACTTAGAGCAGACCAGAGACCAGGTCTGAATGACAAAATTCCATTGAAACCTGTTCTTAAGCATAGGAGACTCACTGTGAGATAAACATACATATTTTAGAATGTCAATAAATGTTTTATATTTGCCTTTATATACAGATGTATATTTTTATATATTTTGTTTATATATATATATATATTGTTTATATATATAGTTTTCTCTATACTTTTTTTATAGACATGTATTATTTTTGCATACTGAAAAGTTTTAATCAGGAACAGGAAGTGATGTCAGCCCTATTCCCTCATAAAATGTGACTTGATTTTATTCAGTGTTTGTTTCTTATGGTTTGACAAAGCCCTTACAGGGTGAAAGCGCTTACCAATAAAACAGCTTGGATTTTACTTGTCTTTGGCATGGATTCAGTCATTGTTTGAACTAGCATTTATTTCTGCTGCTTGAGTAAGCCTGCTGGATTTATGCTGATTTTTGTTGTCAGCCTTGGTTTGCTCCTGTGCTTCTCTTTTGGATCATTTATTTATTTTATTAGTAACAGGAGCATTTGGACCGTGATAACACTTACTCTTATAGCACAAGTGGTTATTTGTTTTGAGTTTAAATTATGTCTCATCTTTTCTCAGAAGTTATGTTATCCCCATGTAGAAACTATATAAATTAAAGTATCATTAGCTATCTAATAATTTTGAGTACTAAGTTCATGGATCAATTATGTTTATTACATAATAATGCACTTATACTTGTTTCAATAAATATATGTTGTTTTTCTACTTTTTATATGTATTTTGAATGGATGTTGAATTGTTGTCTATTAAGACATTTAGAGGAAAATGTTTTCTAATAATTGTTCTTTGTCTCTTGTATATAGGTTCATAGGTTCATACTAGGCTATCTGCCCTAGGGCATTTATAAGCCTAGCCAGAGTATGTTTGGCTTTCGCCACCCATTTTAAATTAATTTTGCTATGCCCTTTTTCGAGGTTAGTATACTGTGCCTCTGTCTAACAGTGACACAGAAGTGATACCCGGGGTAAACCTATGATCTCCCATCCACTCATCAAGATTCCTCTTGAAGAGAATCAATGAGGGACTCTGCCTAACCTGGACTGGGATTTTATTCCAGAGTGAAGGGAGCCTCTGGGTTATGAATCTGTCCCTCCAGCATGTTCTATTTATTTCAGTGCTGAGGTTCAAGTCTCTCGAGCATGTAGCTTGATGGGATTTAGATTTTTATGAGGTGCTGCATGTCCCTTAATTCCGGGTTGGACATGGCTTTATACGTCAGGTGCAAGTTGCCTCTGAGCAGGCGGTATGCCACTGAGTAGAGCTGGAGTTCTTTAACCGGGCAGCATATGGCATCTGTTTGAGCCCTTTGATCCTCTTGGTGAGATACTTTTGGGTTCTTTCCAGTTGCTGCAGGTGTTTGGTAAGGTACATCCCAAAAGGGGCATTATACTCGATTATGGGCCTGATGAGGGATGAGTAAAGAGGCACAATGACCTCCCCTAATCTAGATGTGAATCCCTTCATGAATAGGTGGGCTATATAAAATGTTTTTCTAACCACTTTGGCCACGTGGTTGTCGAATGAGAGATTGCTATCAACTTGTGTCCCCAGGTCCCTAATTACTTCTTCTGTACTTAATGGATTACCACCTATGTGGCAATTTGTGGGCACTTTGTTTTTGCCAAAGGGGATGACTATACTCTTTTTGGCGTTTAGCTTGAGGCCATGGCTCTGGCACCAGTTGTCTGTTTCTATGAGGCCCTTTTGGAGGATGCTTGTTTCAGCTGGAGAGTCGATTATGGTGCCCAGTTTGCTGTCATCTGCAAACTTGGTCAGCCACAGTCCTTCTGTGTTGGCCTGTACCTCTGAGAAATATATACCGAACAAGAGAGGTCCCAGGACTGAGCCTTGTGGGATGCCACTTGTAACTGGTTTGGAGTCTGACATGGCTCCAGCAATTCTAACCATGTGGGTTCTGTCCTTGAGCCAGTTTGCAACCCATCTAGTGACATAGGGATTTATATTTAAGCTGGTGAGCTTATCTATAATGCCCAAGTGGGATATTGTATCAAAGGCTTTTGCGAGGTCCAGGTAGGCTATGTGGACCACCTTCCCTTCGTCAATGGTCTTGGTGACTGTTTCAAAGAAGTCGACCAGGTTTAAGAGGCAGGATCTGCCCTTAACAAAGCCAAACTGGGTAGGATCCAGTGTCTGTAGGTCCCAAATATCTTTATTTATGAGGTCCATAATGATCCTTTCCATAGCTTTGCAGACCAAGCTAGTCAGGCTTATGGGGCAATAGTTTCCAGGGTTCGTTGAGGCACCACCTTTGTGGAGAGGGACCACTGTTGCTGTACGCCACTCTTTGGGTACATATCCTGTAGTAAGACTGAGATTGAACAGTAGTTTTATGTTTGGGTTTAGCTCTTCTTGGAGTTCATGTAGGACGCAGCCTGGGACACCGTCTGGTCCCATTGATGCTGTGTTTTTTGCTTTGGAGAGAGCGGCTCTTACCTGAGCACCACTGTTGCTGTACGCCACTCTTTGGGTACATATCCTGTAGTAAGACTGAGATTGAACAGTAGTTTTATGTTTGGGTTTAGCTCTTCTTGGAGTTCGGACGCAGCCTGGGACACCGTCTGGTCCCATTGATGCTGTGTTTTTTGCTTTGGAGAGAGCGGCTCTTACCTGAGCATCTGAAATGCCAAGGGGGCAGCACTCTGCTGGGATAGATATTTGCCCTTTTGGTGGGGAGAGGGGGGAGAAGTTTGCGCTGAACCTGTCAGCTAAGATGTTGGCAATGTCTGTGGGTTCGGTGTATTTTTTGTCATTTTGGACTAATTCTGAGCATATCTGGGAATTCCCACTAAGGTTCCTAACATAACTAAAGAAAGCCTTGTGATTATCCTTAGTGTCCAGTGCAATTTTTCTCTCGAAGCTGGCCTTAGATGATTTTATGAGTGCCCTTAGTTTTTTGCTAATACTGATCAGAGATGCCTTCCCTTTTTGGGATTTTGCTCTATCATGTAGTAGCTTCCTCCTTCTATTGTACAGTTTGTTTATGGCTGGGGTCCACCAGACAGGACGTCTGCCTTTGGAGGATTGGGTCTTGGTTTTATTTGGTATTGCATGATCCATGCATTCCTGAAGGTGTTCATAGAATGCATTTATAAAGGATTCTGCGGTCTGGGCCGTATTTTCCACAGGCCCGGGGGCTTTGAAGGATTCCACCTCAGTTTTGAGGAGTGTAAAATTTGCTTTAGAGAAGTGTTTCACTGTGGTTTTCTGGGCAGGGGGTGGGGTCGGGATGTGAATATCCAGTGAGATCAGTTTATGGTCTGATCTTACCAGTGAGGGATACACTTCTGGTCTGGAGCATAGAGTCCCCATGTTGGTGATGATCAGGTCCAGTATGTTTTCCCCTCTTGGAGGAGTGGTCACAAGTTGTTCCATAGCATTTGAGTTTATGAATTCTAGGAACCTTTGGGCTAGGGTATTGGAGCTAGAGTAATGCTCCCAGTCTATGTTTGGGTAGTTGAAGTCGCCCAATATAATGGTGTTTGGAGAGACCTTCATATTTTCCAGTGTTCTCAGGAAGGCCAAGTGGGGTTCCTGGGTTTGGGAGGGTGGTCTGTAGCAGGCTATAAACTGGAAGGCAGTTTTACCCACTGTTAGTTGCACATGAATAGCCTCTGATGCTTCGTGCTTTGCCACCAACCTGGAGGTGTGGGTATCTTTGATGAATATCGATACTCCCCCTCCTTTTGTGGTTTGGTCCAAGTTTTGGTGCTGAAAAGCATGGTATGAGGTATAACCTGGTAGTGCTGGGGTGCTCTCGGGAGCCCTGAACCAGGTTTCTGTTACTGCACAGATATCGATGTTCTCCATGCTAAGGAGAGTTTCAAGTGCATGCATCTTGAGGTTTAGACTTCTGGCGTTGAGTAGCATTACTGTTAGTTTCTTATCCCTTGTGATACCTATGGAGGTGGGTTTATCTTTTGAGCCTTGCCTAAAAAAGGCACTATGGAGGTAGCAAGAGCCTTTGCCAAATCCAAAAGCCCAGGGGTGACAGGTGCAAGCCGTCCCTAGCGAAGCATCGTGGCTTGTCGAGCATATCATCCCAGCCTGACAGCCATTGGATCCCCTTTGAATGACACCAGTACTTAAGCCAATTGTTGAAATTGATCATCTTGTCTTCATATTGTGGCATCATTCTTGGTGAGGGTAAGATGCTACTGAAGGTCAGGGTCATACCGACCTGGGCTACATGCTCAGAGAGCTCCTCTATGTCTCTTTTCATGTAGTCCAGGGAGGTACATCTCATATCATTCACACCAGCATGGACAATGACTGAGTCATATTTGTACTTGCCTTGGAGTTACCTGAGTGCTTGTGTTATGTGGCAGATCCTAGCACCCGACAGGCTGCTCACCATGACCTTCTCCTTGTTCAGCCTGGTGAGCGGGACGTCAGTGTGCCTGACGATAGAGTCACCTATTACAAGTGTATCAGGTGCATTGTTTAGCCTTAAGGGCTGTGACTGTTCGGCACACTGGCTTTGTGAGATATGTGTTGCACGTGTTTTGTTTTGGGGTAGCGGTTGCTTGGGTGTCTGCTTTGGAGGTCTCTGCTGCTTAGGCAGATCTTTATTTAGAGCCTCCGTGTATGTTTTTGTGTGATTATGTGTTTGGTTTGCTGTTGTGGTAGGTCTATGTGAGACTGGAATTGTAGTGAGTGTGGTTTCCTTCTCCTCCTGACTGGTTATGCCAGTACTGAGTTGAGAGAGGTTAGCCTCCAGTTTGGCTATATGGTTGCATCTTTCACATGTGTTGGAATTTGTTGGGAGGAGGAGAGGGTTGTCTGTGTACATGAGGCAGTTGTAACATTGCCTCAAGATTCCCAGATTCACCAGCTGGACCGGAGAGGAGATTGACAACTGACCTTTGGACATGCTAGAATAATATTGGGAATTCCTTTATACTTGAAAACAAGGGTCATAGGGGAGTGAGGGTGTAGTGCTTTTAATTTTTAGTGCTGACTTATATAATTGCTTTAGTGAGCAAGTGCCAGAAAACTTAAGTGCAATGTGTTACAGGTAACTTAAATGCAAAAACGACAAACAGTAACTTTCTTTCAAGTGAAACAAGGAAATAAGTACAGTAAGCAATGCAGATATCACTAGGGATCCACAGAAGTGCTGAGAAGCCGCATTTTAGGTGGAATTAGCATTCTAGGGAAATAACAAGAAAACAAACAACAAGCATACAAACAAAACTAGATTCAGCAGGCTTGGATCTAGTCTATGCTACAGCAAACAAGGTGTACCAATTTCAGTAAGAAACAGTTCAAATATGCAGGCACTATAAACCTTTAACCAGAAATTCCCAGCTCAGAAGGGCAGAGTCCAGCCTCTCCTCCCACAAGAGTGCAAGAGTGTATATTAGATATTTACATGCTTTCTCCTTTTCTTTTCTCTCTCTTCTCCCCCTTCTGTTTTGTAGAATTATTTTAGTCATTAAATAATTTTAATCATCATAGCAACATGGTATATGATTTACCAGCCATATATCACAGGATTATGTAATGTGTTTTATATAGTCCTTTTCAAGTGCTGTGTTTCTTATTCTTTATAGTAAATACAAAATTGGATAAATAGATAATCAAAGTTTACGTATACATGTCAACGTATTATTTAGCAATTCAAAAATGAGATTGTGATAATTTCACTACAATAAGTATCTTGTTCATTAATATGTAGAATTTGATCTTTTATCATAAAAAGATTAATAAATTACTGTCTTATCTTATCAAAAAAATGAAGTATAGTATACATATAAGTCAAAAATGTCCTTAGTGAAAAAAATATAACACTGAACAAGCATTCAGTACATTTCTTAAACACTAAATATTAAAAATGTCGTCTTTAACATCTAGATTTCATTGCTATATATTAGTTTACAGATTAATAATGAACTTTATATGTATAGATTATCTTTCTAAATATTAATATGTTGTGTCAAAATCTTCAATGGACATGTTACAATATGAGTTTCTGCCTAGGTGGGTAACATTTGTTAAAGTTAAAATATGATTTTGTAATTTAGAATGTAGTATCATTCTATGCACAGTTCTCTGCTTATATCTACCTCCAAAAGATTTTACATATTTCTTATAACACAATGAATTTAATATTATAAATATGAACATGTTCTACTTTGTACAATATGCATAGTCAAAAAGTTTTAGTTTAGTACTATCTATATTTACAGTATTGGTTTTACTGTTCAGAGTCAGTAGTTCCTGCTTGTATTATTATTAAAATGTCTTATCTAGTGGAGATGAGTGATGAATGACACATTGGTTTGTGGACTTGCTACCTATTAGTGTACTTAGTTATTTAACTACTTGCATGTCCCATAAAATCTAGAAACTGTAACTCTTTATGTATGATTTATGTTACCATAATTCTTATTTTACTATTATCCATCTTCTTCTTTCAGTGACGTGCTTCCATTCTTAACATGTTTACGAGACTGCATGTCTTATTTAAGACTACATGGAAGAGTGCGAATGCGTAAATGCATTATCACTATCATTCTCCTTAGCTTCATCTTTCAATTCCGTGTAATCCAGCTTTATCCATCTAGTTAATGGGATGACTATTTTGGTTTTACATCTCCACATCTTTTTTTTTTCATAAGGGAGAGAATATAACATGAAGGATTTCTATAAGAGCATCACAAGCTCTTAACTTAGTGTGAGGTCAGTTCGCTTTATTATACTGTCTTTCTCTAGCTTCTCTCCTCTTTTTTTATTTTATAGATTATTTAGGGTGTAAAATCTAGCTAGTGCTTCTGTCTCTCAGTTTTACAGTTTATGAGAGACTTATTTAAATATCTATGAGATGTCTTGATGTCCTGAGAAGCTCATGCATCACCTGTGAGTGACTGTTGTCAATGGATAGCGTCTCAGAATGTCGCACATTTGAAATGTAGCTTATTTAATGAACATTATGTTGTGTTTGCTAATTATTGTGTGTGTGAGTAATTGTTCATTATCTGGTAGCCAATCCCACCTCTATAGCAGTTTAGATTATTTTGTTAGCTACAATTCCTGTATCCTTGTGTGATTTAATTAACAGCATATTATAGCAAAACCTATCATTTTACGCAATACTCACTATTACTAGTTAATAAATACACTAATATTCATTTACTTTGAAATTAACTTCCCCTATTCCTTCTCTTCCCTCTTATTAAAATAAAGTAAAAAGAGACCTTTAACAATAACTGAATATTTATTTTGCCTATATTATGAAATCGCTTGGGTAATAAGCTGATTTGTATATGCTAATGCATAAAGGAAACCAGAAAACAAGACAAACAGAATGTGATAGATATCTTAGTAAAATTATAATTATACATGTTTTATTTTTGTTTCCTTTTGAATGTGTCTCAATTTTTAGTATATTCTTTGAGATTATTTGTAGATGCTACATTTTTAAAATCAGTCCTTTGCTTTTTTCTTCTTTACATCAGTCCACACACTATTTTCCGGAGATCTTTTCAGTGAAGTAGTTGATGTCCAATCCATTTCTTCTGGAATTATTATATTGTTATTCTTGATGACAGTGGATGCTTCCTCTATATTATTGAAGGTCCTTGTTTCATTTGAGTAGAAAATCCTTATTTTTGCAGGGTATGCCAGTTGAGCTTTTATTTTGTTATATTTAAGTAGTTTCACAAGTGGCCATTTTTTTTCTCATGTCTAGTACTCTTGAGAAATAGTCATTATCAAATCTGATTTGATTTTGTTTATATTTCAAAGGACATTTTGTCCATGCTGATTTGAGGACACGTTCTTTGTCTAGATAAGATAGGAACTTTACAAGTACTGATCTTGGTGAAGTAGAAGGTGAGGAAGGAATTTGTTTTCCTATGGCTCTATGCGCTCTTTCTATGCCACAGGATAAGCCTCCTTTTATGTCTAAAATTTCAGGTAGCCAAGAGTTTAAAAATAAAATAATGTCCTCACCCTCAGTTCTCTCTGGTAATCTAAAAATTCTTATGTTTATTCTCCTTTCTCTGTTCTCCATGTCATTTACCTTGTTGATAAGCCAGTTGCTCTGCTGCAATAAAGTTTCACTTTGATTTTCTTCCTCCTTAAGTCTCCCTTCTATGTCACTTAATGAAGTTTCAATGTCTGAGATTTTTGTTTGTTGTAGTAGTTCTCTAAAAGCATCAGTTTGTTTTTGACAGCTCTCTTTAAGATTTTCTAAGTTGTCTTTGAATCCATCCATTTTCAGAGATAGTTCTTGTAGTGTACAGGACATCAGTTGTATTTCTTTTCTCTGAATAGTTTCTGAGTGAGAGTTCTTTGTGTTGTTCATTTCAACAATGTAGGATTAGTCTCCAAGATATTTTGAGAGAAAAATCTCAATGAAAAAAAATCCAGAATTGCTGTACAGTTAGTTCAGATGTTTATCAGTAAAATTTAGTTATTTTTGTTTGATGAAATTAGATATTTTCCTGCTTTTGTAGGATATTTTTGTGGAGCTCTAAAAAAGTGCTGTTTTCAGTTGGCCATCTAGGCCCCACCCCTCCAAGCTCTGCTTTTTCTGACACATATAAATAAGGTCTTTGTCCTTTCCATAATTAATTTATCCTGGTCCTTTTCTACTCTAGCTAAACTTTTCTTGTCTGGTGTTTTTTTCTGCCTTTCAAAAAATCCTCCTTGTTCATATTTTTCTTACTTTTTCTGTAGATTCTTTAATTTTATTGCAGCCATTATTAGCTGTTTTATCCACATAAACTCCAGTGACCTCCTTTTTCTTTTACAACTTCCTTAGAGTGCTAAACCAAAAGCCATATGTATTCTTTATTTTGAGTTTCCATTTTATTTACCAATGGGTTTTCCTCCAGCCCTCCATGATGGACCTCACCACTTCTACTTTTCTACCATAATTTGTCCCCATTACATTTAGTATCTCAATTTTTTGTTTCTGAACTTACACCATTTTCTTCTGAGGAAGCACCATGCAGCATGGTCATTAATTGCACCTTAACCTCAACTACTTTTTCTCCCAAGCTTACTCACAGAGAACTATATCCAGTATCTTCCTCCCCATGGTATTTAACTACTGGTATGAGAGGGAAGTATAGGTGTATGTAGCCAATGTTCATTCACAGATCCTGGGGGGGGGGGGGAGTGGGAGAGATGATCTTGGTGGCTGCTTGCAACTTGCAAATGGAGACTTTTGGAAGACATAACCATGAAATGGAAATGTGTGTGTGTGTGTGTGTGTGTGTGTGTGTGTGTGTGTGTGTGTGTGTGTGTGTGAGAGAGAGAGATAGAGAACAGCAATACATCTGATCTGATTGGCTGTTGCTTCTAAAATATGTGTGAATTTGCACCATTAAATTAGAGATCATCATATGAAAAAATTATACCTTGCTTTAGAGAAGGTATTTTTAATTTAAATTAGGTGAAAACCATCTGCCTGCTACTCTTATTTACCTTTTAACTTGCTACTTCTCTGGCATTTGCCAAGATGGTCACAGATAACACTAAAGGAAGATGCTAAAAAATATAAACAATTGTTGCTGTTGCTGCTGCTAATAGTAATCACAATAAGAAAAAAATTGAAGGACCCAAGAATAAGACAGTATGAAAAGAGGCTGGACAAGTAGATTATGAAAGACATCTGTGGAGTACCTAGACAGGAGACAAATATCTAGCTCAGGGAACTTTAACTAGCAGAAGGTTTGAGATCACCTGGAGAATACAAGAGCTTTGGGGATGGATTTGGGGGCTAGAGAAATTCATGGATTATTCACTCAAAAAATAATAGAGCTGGACTAGACAGGAGGAGGAAGAGGAAGGTGGCAGTGGGAAGCCAGTAGAGATGAGAGGGTGAGAAAAGATAGAAGGGGAAAGCCAGACAACAGTAAAATAGGAGTAGATGTTAAGTAATAAAGGAAAATGTGGCTGTACATATTAAGATGAAAGGAGAAAGTAGGAGATCAAACCACAAGAGAGATGGTAAGGTGAAGAAAGCCAATGTGGAAGAACAGGTATAGAAGGAAATGACAAAATGACAAGTAAAGCAAATGAAGGGGAGACATAGCCAGAAGTGACCATAAAGACTCAATATTACAAGGCCAGCAGGAAAAATGAGGGGAGGAAGGGCACTCAGTCAGGTGGTTCCACCAGAGGGTAAAATGGGGCAAAGCTCTATGTCTTTGGTCCTTTATTGTTCTCATTGTTTATCCATGACCTTTCAACAGAATTCCCCGATCTTGAGCTACTCATGTATGGAAATTATATACTTCTTCTACAATTCAGTAAGAACAATTCTGAACTCCAAAATAGTCTCCAAGACTTTACTAAGCCATGCAATTGGGCATATTCTAATTAACTGCTAATGGATGACAGAAAACAGTGTCATGGTATTCTAATCCTCTGAGAAATTACCCAGCATCCCTCCAATCCACATCATTGACGTAAGTGGTAATAATATTCCCAATATGACTGAGGAAAAATATTTATGACTTATGTTTGACCCATTTCTCACAGTGACACTGTATACTGACTTTTTAGCAGATGAAGTAATAACCCAACTTAAATCATGCTATAAAATCACACAACTTCTCTTCCCAAAGGCCAGATTAGCTATTGCCTAGCCTTCCATTCAACTCATAACACTAACAAAATACAAAATAGCTCAAAACAAAGTTTATAAATTTTTCCTTCTAGCAGACACATTACTCCACTGTAGTACTGTAGGAATATGTATTGAGTGTCAGTACCAGGCAAGGGGCATGTTTCTGTTAAGCACACTAATTTTCAAAATCCTGAAACAAGGCTACTTACCCCTACTAACAGAGAAACTGCCTACATTGGATAGCTCATACCAGTTAAGAAGCTCACAGAATAACTCCCCCATCCTTATTAGAGCAGATACAAAACTGGACTTGGGGAAAAAAAAGCTTCTTCCTGGTTAGGACCAGCTACCTAGAACCATTTACCCACTAAAGAAAAAAATACAAATCTGCAATGCTTTATGGACAATGGCTAATGATAAACTACATCAAATATAACATATCTTATACAGTACTATATATTTTGTGAACAACAAATTGAAAACAATACTATTGTAAATATCGACTGAACTCATCTCTGGTGGATATGTGGCACCAACGAAAAATTACATTCTTGATAAGTATGCATGCAAATAGCAAGTAAACATTTTGTAAATAACATGTAAACCTTTCTACATTCATTGTAAATACTCAACATTCATCTTATTGTGTATCATACATATAACTGACTTCTGCTATAAATACTGTGCACTCAGTTATGTATTATGTTTGTTTAACTGTCTTGTGTTTTCTTTGCTCTTTTGAGCCAGAACCATGACTGAAAAAGGTCAATTCACCCACCCAGTTATGAAATAGTAAATAAATAATGAAACAAAAAGAAAGAAAGATACAGGGAGTGATCAGAAGGTGAGCAGATGCAATACAGAGAGACAGATAACAACACAGACTCTGGGATGAGCAGGCATGGTGATAAATGAGGTAGGATATTCCAGATAGAGGAAATGTGGTAGGGTCAGGAAGTGTGGGAGACAAAATCAGGGTGGGGACAATGAAGAGGTCCGACGACAAAATACTAAGTCATCAAGGAGGACAGATAGTACTGGCAACATAGAGAGAAGGAGAAAGATCAGGTTACAGTGAAACTAATCCCAAGGCTTGGATTTAATATGATAAGGAAGAAGATGACCATTGTGTTCACCATAAGAGAAAAACAAATGCATGGATGTAATGTATGTAGGCACCAAAGTTTGTCAGAGCCAGGTGTTACTCTTGTAGTAAGTACAGCAAGAGCTATGATGCACACATGCTGTTAGAGGAAATTGTGAGTAGTTTTCTTCAAAGTCTTACCCTGCCAGCAGTCAGCATACTGATAAAAGGAAAGATTAGGGAGTCTCATAACTATGGACTCGTAGGGGAATGGGGAGACCTGTCAGAAATTCCATCTATGTGCCACTAACAGGAGTGCTCAGAGCTGTTTTACAAAAATATGTCTCAGCGATTGTACTTTTAACTAAAATAGAAAAAGAAGGAGTGCCTGGAACTGTAGGTGATCTTGCACCGTGAAGATTTCAGCCATCAGGTGCAGGACCAAAGAAAAACAATAGAAAAACAGATTTTTAAGTCACTGCATTATGCTGACCTGGCGGAAGAGGTAAACTATAAGTCTGTGGTCTAACAGTGACACAAGGGAGAAACCTGCTGAAAATGTAGACATGATCAAGTACTCAGGAGGGTGAATAAGTGTGTGTCAGAAAATGCAGTTCACTGACCATTGTGGAATATCTGAGGACTGAAAGACAGCAGGTGTGGTACCATTTTATGGAGAGCTGGAGGAAACTGTGGGAAAATACAAGATTATTAACTTGACAGATGTGAAGGGGAACATCAGTGAGAAAATCTGCAAGGAAAAGCCAGTTGTTTTGGTATAGTGCAACATTCTACTAGACATCCGCCAATGAAGGGTAATGGCCATATTGAGTGTCAGTCACACGTGATCTGCTTTTGTAGTGGGATTACAGATGAACTTAGAACATTAGCTATGGATGACAAGTAGAAAACCAAGGGTTGTGGTCAAAGGGACAATATCATGTAGTTAAGAAAATGACTGGTGGAGTACTGCAGGGTCCCTTCATGGGTCTGGTATGATTCAATGTGATTGTTTCATACACTCATACATAGTTAATAGGTGTGAAGTCCAAGAGACCATTAAGAAGCCTAGCCCAAATTCCCAATTGGATCAAAGCACTGTCTGGTTAAATGACTTACTGGAGGTCACACAGTAGACAAATGCAGGTGGAAAGAGTCAGATGTTCTACACTTGGCATAGAAAGCAGCTGATTAAAAAGTCAGAGCCTTAGTCCTCTGTGCTAACTACCAAATAACATCAAACATTTCTTTGGAAAACATTGAACAGGATTAACCTCAATCCCCAATTAAATAATGATATGTGACGCAGCAGGGAAAGGAGGAAGAAGAAGAGACTAAGGAATGAAATGGGAAAGGTGACAAATTAACAGATATGCAGCCGAAGAAGCTGAGCATAATAAAATAGAAAGTAGTATACATTATCCATGGCAGTCCTGAAGAGAAGTATAAGATGGGAGAATGTAATTGATGGAAATAGAGCAGATAAAGGATCTGGGATATTGATTACACATAAAATTGACCCCAGTCAACAGCAGAGCGAGAAAGAACTGTCAGCAATAAAGAGAATGCTAGAATGACTCTATAAGAGAAAAAAAAAATAATGACTTCTCTGTACCTGCTCCAAGTCAAGCAATATCTTGAGTGCTGTTTACAGTTATGGATGGCATATATTAAAAAGGATAAAGGCTGATAAAATACTGCAATGGAAAGTCACTATAACAATGTACAGAATACAGAGGAAAAGGAGTAATTGCAGAACAGAGTAGAAGGATCTGTTCTTAATACAAACCAGACGTGATGGGTGGGAGGGATAATATGGGTGTACAAGATCCTGTCTGAGAGATATGCAAAGGTCATCCTAAGCTAGAAACTGGAGATGAGGAGTAGTAGAGGCAGAATATTGTAGGGACTTATTCACTGATTTTACAAAAGTACTTCACAGAGAGTTTATGGCCATATGGAATGGACTTCATGACAAGGTAGCAGAGGTGGAATCTACAAGGGCATTCAACAATGAATGGGACAAATGAAAAAGCTGAGACGGAGGTTGGGAATGCAGATGATATGAAATATAAAATGCACTTAAAGGAAAGACAATGGAGGCATACTACCTCTTTCTACATCAAGCAAAATAATTAAATGAAATGCAGCAAAAATATATAAAAATCTGAAGTCCATTTCCTTCAGGTAAAAAAGGGGGGGGGGTGCAAAAAAGGGTGCAGTTCAGAACATTGAGCAAATAAAAACATTAAGTCAAAAAATTCTGAAAAGAAATACAGAAAATGTTAAAAACATCATTATGTTGCATTACATAATTCAAATTCCAGGGCATCATGTACAAAACATACTAATAGCAGAAACATTTAGACTAAGTATTGTTGTTAGTCTGTTTTGAGCCCCAAGAAGTACCAACTGTACAGCAGAAGCATTTTGTATTCTATTTGTTTGTAACAGATTTGCACAGCGCTATATGAGGTATGAATCACACAGAAAATGAAATGCACAGGAGCATGTGTGTGTGTGTGCGTGTGTGTGTGTGTGTGTGTGTGTGCACATGTATGTATGTGTGTGTCCATCTGTACTTCTGCATGTGTGTGTGTGTTCATGTGTGTGTTTCTGTCTGTGCTCATGCATGTGTGTGTAAGTGTTTTTGTGTGGTGCGTGTATGTGTGTATATTGCAGTCTGTATTTCTATGTGTGTATTTGTGTCTCTGTGTGTCTATGCTTGTGTGAGTTTAAGTGACTTTCATATTTTATTTGGGTGGGGGTACCATCAACTTTCTTTTATTTTATTTTTTTTTTGTTGTCCTAATAGTTTGATATCACTGACATACACAAAGCAAGCAAATGACATAGAACTGTTTTCTTTTGGAGTTTTTCCTTTTATGCATTTCATATTAAAGTTTAGTGGCTGTGTAGTTTGTACTTTAAAATTCTGAACTGGGTCTGGCATAACACTGTACATGCATGCTTTTATTTCACACTTTGCAAAAAACTATTTTAGTGAATATCTGAATATAACTGAAAGTGAGTTCTATACCCGCATGAACATGTCAGATTTAGATATTGGTGAGAAAGTGATAAATGTTTTGATGTAAAAGTATAATATGAAGATGCATGATATATAATGAAATAACTTCTAATGTTTATAAAGAAAATAATTTCCAGTAGCAAACACTGAACCTCTAGTCAAATCTAAGGTCAAGACTGATTTATAATAATGATATCAAAATGAGATACAAAATCAGGGCTAGGGAACTTTACTTTTAAAACTCTAATTCCCTTAGCTTGTTAACTTATTTGGAAAAAATATATAAGCATCGCTAGAAAGTAAGACTCATCATTATCCCATGAATAGTTTTATGGCAAAACTAAATGTCTCTAAACCTGCTAAAGCCTTACACATAGATATGAGAAATCTTAGAGGTTACATCAGATACGTTTTATTTTATAAGGAAAGTATGACTTGTAATCCATACGCTTTCCTAAGAATAACAACTCTATGTACCATGAGAAGGGGTCTACAGGTTAATCAAACTGACCTTAATCTTTTTAACTTCTATTTTGTTTAGCAGGGAGATGCTAATAATCAAAGAAAATGTTGGAATAATTTCATGTGCAGGATTAATGTTAAAGACTATAAGGCCAAAAGGGAAATGCAGCTATCCTGATGATAGAACTCAATGTGAAATTACATTGGCCATTATATCCAATACATTACAAAAATGGCATACTTTTTTAAACACTTTTATTAAATGTTTCAGTATATTTTCAAATATATACAACTATATACAAAAAATTGATGACCGACTGATTCTTGAAATCATAATATATTAACCACATCAAGTGCACAATATTATCTTTATATTATCTATGACAAATGACAAATGCGCCTTGTTATACAAGGACAACCCATACTTAAACATAGTAGAAGAGAATGTTTGCTCCTATTATCTAGCCTGCTGTATGCATTTACAGGACAACCATTCAAGCTAGAACAAAGCTACAACAAAATCTCTAAATTTCCTACACACTCCCATATCAAATTTCATAACTGTATGGCTCTCAGCCCACTAAAATGGCTAGAACTTCTATGTTTTGTTAAAAATGCCCAATCAAAAAATAGGTTTTAAGATATTACACCAAGATACAAAGATTCCATCTATTTCAAACATTCTCCAGTGGTGTACTCCCACTAGAAACCACAGACCCCAAGAGCAGTATTTGACCCAGACTCACAATGTTTATAACAAATACATTAAAGTCACCTTCTCCATGTGTATTCAAACTCTGGAATAATATCCTAACCACGATAATGCATGTTAAGCCTTTTGGCATCTTTAAAACAATCTTAAAATTATATCTAAATGACCTATGGCTTTCCAAATGCTTTTCTCCGAGAGCTTAATTAACTTCCCATAAGTACAGACCTCAATAGAAACTGTAACAGCAATACAATCACTGCACATCTTAGCAGAGATGTGACTAGACCTAGTTGGAATAAGCTTTTAAATCTCATCACTGCATATATAGCAGTTTGAGCTTCTCCCTCTACCTGTGAATACATAATTTTCAC
This sequence comes from Protopterus annectens, assembly GCF_019279795.1. Taxonomy (NCBI): domain Eukaryota; kingdom Metazoa; phylum Chordata; order Ceratodontiformes; family Protopteridae; genus Protopterus; species Protopterus annectens. The sequence continues at coordinate 1,309,249,121 of NC_056737.1, read as the reverse complement.
ATTAATCAGTACCCGATTCCATAAATTTCAGTAATTTCTTCTATGTTTAATATTAATGGCGTGCCACTTCACCAGTTCCCTAATATTGAATTTTTGCTGCAGAAGTACAAATTGCTTTTCCTAATACAGGACTGGGGAACAGACTACTCTTCTCAAATACCTCAAATGAAATTTAATGCTTTCTAAAGTAACAGGGTACAGGTTTTAATTTGTATTTTCAAATGTCTCTTAAAAGGAATGAAATACCTTTTCAAACTATACTATCACCTACAGACACTTCTCTCTTGTCTCTTCGTGGTTGCTGTATATGTGTCTCTAAAAAATGCAAAAAAATATACCAAGTACATGAAAAGAGGTTACTTTGTCTATGTAACAGATTTTTCTCAATCTGTGTGAAAATCAGTTATCTTAGTTATATAATAAAATATCACCTGAAATGACGTAATGTGAACATTATGAGTTTTGTAACTATTGTGTATTCAGTCTTACTTTGATTACTGTAAATTCTTTTATTTATAAAGATTTTATCCCTTTGTGTTAGTGCATTTCCAAAGCATTCCGATCTTTTGTCAGAAGGAAAGCAATGAAAACAGGATAGATATTCAGTTTACATGTTCCTAGATGTTTGTCATGATGGACAGCAATGCACTGACTATCAGCATCGTGAAGATGTCCAATCCTTGATGGAGATTTATTTATATATATATATATATATATATATATATATACATATATATATATATATATATATATATATATATATATATATATATATATATATATATATACCCATGGGTCTACTCTGCTTCATTGAAAATTAATTTCACTGAATTTCAGCTCGCCCTCACCAAATCGGTAAAAATTCAGATTACTGAAAACTCATTTCACTGAAGTGAAGTACTGGCACTGTGAAGAGTACTGTAAGGCAAGAAAAAAGGTATATGCCCTTTTCTCCACAGTAGTGCGATCCTGGAGTTAGTACACATAGTTAGGGGGGTGTGAGGTCATAGCCCCCGACCTAGTTTGATTTTATATTATATTTCACTGAAAGCTTCAAAACAATACATTTTAAACCATAGACATGCATACTTACAACACCAATGACTAATTCTTTCCAGAAGACAATATAAACCCAAACTAAGTTGGGTGCTATGCCCCCCACACCCCCCAATGTAGAGCGCTGTGCCCCCAACACCCCCCTAACTATATTTACTAACTCTAGGATCACACTACAGTGGGGAAATGGCATATACCTTTTACTTGCCTTATAGTAATCTATACATTGCCAGTACTTCACTTCAGTCAAATGAGTTTTTATTAATTTGAGCTTTCAGCGATTTGGTCGCTTTAAATGAAACAAAGTAGACCCAAATATATATATATATATATATATATATATATATATATATATATATATATATGGGTCTACTTTGAAACGTCTAAAATCCATAACATCTAATTTCATAACATTGAGAACAGAACATCTAAAACCCAAAACATCTGAAACCCATAACATTGAATTTCAAAACATCTAACACTACAAATCACAAGTAAATAACACCCCCTCCACATATAACAACACCAAACACACTTTTTACTATGTATATGCAGGGGGGCTGCCCCCCTGCACCCCCCATAAATTAAATATACTAACTCCAAGATCACACTCCAGTGGGAAAAAGTTAATTACCTAACCACATTGTATCAAGCCCCTCTGCAGAAACGTAGTAAAAAGTGTGTTTGGTAGTTTGGTGTCGTTGTATGTGGAGGGAATATTTTCATGTGATTTGTAGTTCAGATGTCATGAAATTCAATGTTATGGGCTTTAGATGTTTTGGGTTTTAGATGTTCTGGTTTCAGTTTTATGAAATTAGATGTTATGGGTTTTAGATGTTTTGAAAGGGACCCATAGATATATATACACACACACACACACACACACACACACACACACACACACACATATATATACTATACATGTGGATATGATATGATATGATATATTGAGGAACAGCTCAAAATGGGAGGCATGAGATTCTTTATGATTAATGACTATAATGTCATCTTTGATATAAGCTTCAGGAAAGAATTATAATAATATTCCAAACTCTAATAAATGAATTGCTTTCTTAAAGTAATTGCA